>NW_005371693.1:1003711-1009189 GCF_000412655.1 Myotis brandtii
CTCTCTCTCTCTCTCTCTCTCTCTCTCTCCTCCCTCCCTCCCTCTCTTATATCCTTATCCCCCTAATGGATATGATTGCACGGTTATGTCACAGCAGAACCATACAGCATGCTGTGATTACTTTTCCTTTTCTCACACAACTTTTCCCTGGCGTTAATGATGGTCTCATTTTCCCCACATCTTTATTTTTCTACATAATTATCACCTATTCAAATCCAATTTTTCCATCAAGTGCCTGACTCTCCTCTAGATAAACTGAGATATATAGGCATTTTATTAATGTCATCTTGAAGTAATTTCTACCAGGGCCTTCTGTTCTGCTCTAGTCTAGACTAACTGCCTCTGTGCCTGGTACGCAGATGCTATCCTGAGACCTCGCTTCACCTCTTTCTTTATAAGAGCTGCCCTTCCCTGTGTCCCAGGCCTGCCTAGATCTTGTTTTCTCCCTCCTTTTGATGGAGCACATTCCCCAATAGGTCCTTAAGAGAAGGTTTAGGTAGAAAACATGTGAAACCTTATATGGTTAAAAAAGTCTTTAACCTACTCTCACATTTTAACTAATAGTTCAGGTAGGTTAAAAACAAATTCTAGACCTAACCGGTTTGGCTCAGTAGATAGAGCGTCGGCCTGCGGACTGAAGGGTCCCGGGTTCGATTCTGGTCGGGGGCATGTACCTTGGTTGTGGGCACATCCCCAGTATGGGGTGTGCAGGAGGCAGCTGATCCATGTTTCCCTCTCATCAGTGTTCCTAACTCTCTATCCCTCTCCCTTCCTCTCTGTAAAAAATCAATAAAATATATATTTTTTAAAAATCTAAGTTGGAAAAACATCCTCTCTCAGAATTTTGACGGTTTTGCTCCACTGTCTTCTGGCTTCCCCTGTGGAGAAGTCTTTTGATATTCTGAAATGCCACAATGATGTGTCCAGTGGCCATCTACTTGGGGCTTGGGAGCCCTGAGTGACTGCTTTCAAGATTCACATTCTTTTGACACTGAAAACTGTCCTTCAGTTCTAGGATATTTTCTTGAATCATTGCTAACATTTCCTCATCCCTGTTTTCTGTTGTTTCGTTCTAATATTCACTCAATAGTTGGACTTCCTTAATCTCCTTAATTTTCCCTTTTGTTTTTCTACCATTTTTTAAATCTACTATCTAGGATATTGCTCAATCTCTTCTTCTAACTCTTTTATAGAGTTTTACAATTTAATTTCAAAAACCTCTTTCTAAGGACTTCAATGATGGCGAAATAGGTAAACACTGTGCTCCTTCCTCCCACAACTACATCAAAATTACAGCTAAACTAGAACAACCATCACTCAGAACCACCTGAAATCTAGCTGAACAGAACTGCTATAACTAAGGAAATACAGAGGAGGCCATCTAGAGACTAGGAGCGGCAGAGATGGGAAACGGGGTGTCCCACACCCGCCTGTGGTGGTTAAGAGTCCGGAGAGATATCTCGGTGCAAAGGTCCCCCGGCCCCACACCAGGCTCCCAGCCAGGAGCACCAGATCCCAGAAGATGATCCCTCAAAACAACTGGCTGTGAAAATCAGCAGGGAAGCAGTCCAGGTGAGAATGAGGGCTGCTGGCATCCAGGCATCCTCTTAAAGAGCCAAGGCACAGACTCACTCGCTCACAAACACTCTACGCTGCAGAGAAGGGGCAGTGGCTCAAAGAGCAACTGGGGCATACTGGGAGGAACTGAATTGTCTGGCTTCAGAGTGAGGGCTGGAGGGACAGCTCTCTTCCCAGACATAAGCGCAAAATTGCTCCTTTGTTGAGCCCACCCCCACCACAGCCAGGGAGTGCTGGTGCACAGAAGTGCCAGGCCCAGAGGCCATTGTTCCTTGGTTGAGCCAGCCTCCCTCCCAAGTCTCCACACCGCTCACACCGCCCTGAGACACTGCCCCACCCAACTTAGGAACCAGCCAAATCCTCTTTCAGCAGCTATTCCACACAAGCAGCCAGCCCCCATCTGCACTAGACTTTCCTAAAACCTCTCAAAGGTGTACAAATGCCAAACAAGCGATGTCTGGCCTTGGCATGGCCTATACCTCTTTCTAAGCAGCCCCATGCCTGGCACTAGTGTCAACTCAGCTGGCAGCATAGCCTATCCCAGTTGCCTCCAAAACTGGCACAGGCAGCTACCAACTGCATCCTCTTAAAGAGCCAAGGCACAAACTTTGTAGCTCTTACCAGGTGGCCCAGGACACAAAAAAGGAATAACTGACCTAGGTCTGCACCAGAGCCCCCTAGGAAACCCCGTAATCAACACACCTGGTGGCTGACTTCAGACCACATCAGAGCACCACTCAACTAGCTCCACAAACAGCACACTCGAAGGGTGGACTGGGCAGGCAGTAGAGCCCTACTGAAGCGAATCCCTCTCAGTGGGGTCAGGCCCACACAACAGCTGTCTGCTGTATCATGACCAGTCCTCACAGCCAGTCAGCCGGAGGGTCAATCCCAAAAGCCTGCTAACAGCAATCAAGGCTCAACTACAACAGGAATGCACATACATCCCAGGGATACCTTGGAGCACTGGCTCGGGCATCAGGGAGACAACACAACTGGGCCCCACAGAACACCTACTACTCAAGGCCACCCTGTCCAGACTGGGAGACACTGCATAGAAACAAACACAGGGAGGCAGCCAAAATGAGGAGACAAAGAAACATGTCTCAAATGAAAGAGTAGGACAAAACATCACCAAAAGAACTAAATGGCCCAGCCGGTGTGGCTCAGTGGTTGAGTATCGACCTAGGAACCAGGAGCTCGTGGTTCAATTCCAGGCCAGAGCACATGCCCAGGTTGTGGGTCGATCCCCAGTAGGAGGCAACCTATTGATGATTCTCTCTCATCATTGATGGTTCTATCTCTCTCTCCCTCTCCCTTCCTCTCTGACATCAATAAAAAAAATTTTTTTTAAAGAACTAAATGAAATGAAGGAAGCAAGCTACCAGATACAGAATTCAAGACACTGTAATAAAGATGCTCAATGAGCTTCGGGGAAGACTAGATGAAATCAGTGAGAACTTACATAAAAAGATAGAAACCATTAAAAAGAATCAGTGAGAAATAAGAATACAAGAACTGGACTGAAGAATACATTAGATAACTCAACATTAGATGAAATCAACATCAAATTAGATGAATCATAGTATTGAATCTGTAACCTGAAAATACAAAGTAATAAAAAACATCCAATCGGAATAGCAAAAAGAAAAAAAGACATTTTAAAAAATGAGTATAGTTTAAGGGACTTCTGGGACAACATTAGGTGTAACATTTCCATCAGAGGAGTACAAGAAAGAGAAGTAAGAGAGCAAAGGATTGAAACACTATTTGAAGAAATAATGACAGAAAACTTCCCTAACTTGATGAAAGAAATAGATATATAAGTCTAAGAAGCACAAAGACTCTCAATACATCATAATTAAAATGCCCAAAATTAATGACAAAGAAAGAATCTTAGCAGCAAGCGTAAAGTAGTTACCAAAAAGGAAGCTCCCATAAGACTGTCAGCTGATTTCTCAACAGAAACTTTGTAGGCCAAAAGGGACTGGCACGTAATATTCAAGAGATGAAAAGCAAGCAAGTACAAACAAGATTACGTACTCTACCCACCAAGGCTATCATTAAGAATTGAAGGACAGATAAAGAGCTCCCCCAACCAGAAAAAGCTAAAGGAGTTGATCACCACTAAACTAGTATTATAAAAAATGTTAAAGGGACTTTTTAATGTTAAAGAGTAAAAAAGATCAAGACTATAAATAAGCCCTAGCTGGTTTGGTTCAGTGGATAGAGCGTCCACCTGGGAACTGAAGGGTCCCAGGTTCAATTCCAGTCAAGGGCACAGGCTCGGGTTGTGGGCTCGATCCCCAGGAACAGACATGCAGGAGGCAGCCAATCAATGATTCTCTCCATCACTGATGTTTATATCTCTCTCCCTTTCCCTTCCTTTCTGAAATCAATAAAAATATATTTTTAAAAAAGACTATAACTAAAATAGCAATAACGACATGCCCATCAATAATTTCTTTAAATGTAAATGGATTAAATGCTCCAAGACATAGAGTGGCTGAATAGACAAAAAACAAGATCCATACATATGCTTTCAGATTAAAAAAAAAAAATAGACCGAAAGTAAGGGATGGACAAGATGGTTTATGCAAATGCAAATAAAAAATAAGCTGGGGTAGCAATAGTTATATCAGGCAAAATGAACGTTAAAACAAATGCTATAGTAAGAGACAAAATGAGTATTTCACAATGATGAAGGAATTAATCCAATAATGGGATATAATCCTTGTACACAAACACTCAATATAAGAGCACCTAAATATATAAAGCAAACATTAATAGCACTATTTACAATAGCCAAGATACAGAAATAACTTAAGTGTCCATCAGTAAAGGACTGGATAAAGAGCATGTGGTACATACATAAAGTGGAATATTACTCAGCCATAAAAAATAATAGATCTTAACATTTGCAATAGCATGAATGGACCTACAGGCTATTATGTTAAGTAAATTAAGTCAGACAGAGAAAAACAAATACCATGTAAAGTGATTTCACTTACATGTGGACTCTAAAGAATAAAATAAATGAACAAACAAAACAGAAACATACTCATTAATAGATGCAGAGAACTGATGTTTGCCAGACAGGAGGAGGGTTTGGAAGCTGAGTGGAAAATGTAAAGGGATTAAGAAGTACAGATAAACAGTTAGAGAATAGTCATGGGGAAGTAAATAAAGCACTTGGAATATCGTCAATAATATGTATGGTGCCAGGTGGGTACTTAACACATTGTTTGAGGGTAGTTTTTATCGCGCGCTAACAGGTGGCGCGGGGCATTTGTGTCCTGCGCTCTACTACTTAGAGTCAACGTAAAACGTATAAATACATTTCCCGCATACAATGTGTTAAAAGTGTCAGGGGGATCACTTCGTATGTAATTTAAATTTCTAATCATGATGTATTATATTACATTAGTATTAGTATTATATTACATTATCCTATCTAATAAAAGAGAAACATGGTAATTAGCCATAACTTTGCTACCCTTCCCATTGGCTAATCAAGGCAATATGCAAATTAACTGCCAACCAAGATGGCGGCCGGCAGCCAGGCAGCTGATGCGAACAGGAGGCTTGCTTGCTCCAGGGACGGAGGAAGCCAAGGTTCCCCGCCTGCCGCTGCTGGGCTCTGAGCTGCTCTCTAAGAAACATTGTTGCAAATATAGAAGCTAAACAAAACCCCAGAAACCTGCTTTCAGTCAGCCAGGATCTCAGAGCTGGAGTCGCAACAAAGTTTCAAATACAGAAGGTAAACAAAGCCCAGAAACCTGCTTTCAGCAGCCAAGGTCTCAGAGCTAAAGCTGGCTCTCAGCTCCAGTGACAGCCATAGAAGGTAAATAAATCCCAGAATAAAAAAAAGAAAAGAAAAAAAGGACAGGTTGGGAGCTT
>NW_005371693.1:1009891-1024746 GCF_000412655.1 Myotis brandtii
CCCCTGATCGGCCCTGCTCTGTGCCTGATAGGGGGGAGCTCCCCAACCCCCTGATTGGCCCTGCTCTGTGTGTGACAGAGTGCGGCGCCCCAACCCCAACATGGGCCCTACTCTGTGTGTGACTGGGTGGAGCCGCAACCTCCCCATCGGCCCTGCCCTGAGTGTGACAGGGGGGAGTGCCCCAACCCCCTGATCCGCCCTGCTCTGTGTGTGACAGGGGGCAGCGCCCCAACCCCCCAATCGGCCCTACCCTGAGCGTGACTGAGGGTGGCATCACAACCTCCTGATCCGCCCTGCTCTGTGCATGACAGGGGGCGGCGCCCCAACTCCCCAATTGACCCTGCTCTGAGCCAGACCAGGGGCTGCGGGGCAGGCACCTAGGGATTGGGCCTGCCCTCTGCCACCCAGGAGTGGGCCTAAGCCAGCAGGTCATTATCTCCTGAGGGGTCCCAGATTGTGAGAGGGTACAAGTGGGGCTGAGGGATAACCCCACCCCCCGCCAGTGCACAAATTTTTGTGCACCAGGCCTCTAGTACTAATATAATATTGTCAACTGTAATTGAAAAAAATGTTCATTTTTTTATTTATTTATTTTTTATCTTTAATTTCTTTATTGGTTAAGGTATTACATGTGTCCTCATCAAAATGTTCAATTTTTTAAAAAAGCTCTTTCTAATTCTCATAATATTCCCTTTCCTGCTCTATTCTATTCCAGTTACATGAATGCAAAATCTTCTATTATATGCTGGAGACAATTGACTTTTTCTTTTTTTTGATTTTTTTTTCTCTCCCTGATAAGAAAAGTTATTTTTCTCTCTTTATAATTTTGGTCTCTACTTTTTATATTAGCTGCTTTCCTCATAAGTCTGATTTATCGTATTTAAGAGTGGGGAATTAAAAGGCTGATCGGTTGCCCTAACCAGTTTGGCTCAGTGAATAGAGCATAGGCCTGTGGACTGAAGGGTCCCAGGTTCGATTCCGGTCAAGGGCATGTACCTTGGTTGCAGGCACATCCCCAGTGGGGGGTGTGCAGGAGGCAGCTGATCAATGTTTCTCTCTCATCGATGTTTCTAACTCTCTATCCCTCTCCCTTCCTCTCTGTAAAAAATCAATAAAATATATATAAAAAAATAAAAATAAATAAAAGGCTGATTGGCATCTCTGACCACGGGGGTGGAGGCTGTTGATCTTGGAGATCAGTGTACGAAGACCTGCTGGGTCAATCCGAGAGGAAGCCCCAATATGAGTGTCTTTACGTCTTTGCCCTAAGGTTGCTCAAAGTGCACGAAAAGGATTTTCTAATATTCCAACATACAAGGGCTGGAGGTATCTGCCTACTGTTCACTGGATCAGAATTGAGCATCCTAAAAAGACAGAGTCAGTTTCTTCCCTGAGATTAGGCAAGTGCAGACTAAAAGAGAGAAAATCTCCCTCTTAAACCCAAAGCAATAAAGTTGTGTCCAGCTCCAACTTCAGATTTCCACTTAGGAATCAATGAATACTCTTCCTCCCTTAAGGCAGTACTTACTAATATACCCTGTTTTCATCTTGATTGTTTACTAGACGTAATCAATGTTAAACTCTCATTGTGCAACCGGAGTTTGAAACAAATTATCCAAACTCAGGAGAAAAAGCAAAACTTCAGACTATAATAAAAAGCTACCTAACATTAGAAATCATGCCTACCTCACAAATGTTTACTGCTTAGAAGGACTCACTCTATTAAGCCTTAAGTATTAGTGATGAAAGAAATGCTGCATCTATTTCAAAGTTACCCAATTATCTAGACCTTTCCAACTGATCTGCCTTAAAGGCGAACGCATGCTTTTACTAACTAGTAACATACTTGCTACTCTGAAAGCGGGAAAGGTTTGCTGTTGTTCGTTGTTGTTGTTTTAACATGACTCAAAAAAAGGGAATATTCTCCAACAGAAAATAAAATGTGATGGTCGAAACTAAAAGCTTCTGAAATTCCGGACATGCTCTAGCTGCCCTTGGAAATCTAGCCTGTCTAAACCACAGAGAAAACTGCCTCATTTCACACTCCAGGAATTTCAAAATGAGCACAGGACACATAATCTAAGCTAACACGGTTCACAATATTTCACTCAAAACGGAAAATCTCAGAGCATCCTGAAGGATGCACAACCAAATTTTTTTACCAAAACCTGATCTCTGACAAATCATTTCTTCCTTCTTCCTAAAAAGCATCATGCAAATGACAGCCTCAGATCACAAGAGTACCTGTAAGAACCAAATCTGTAAATGGCTTTGAAGATGACACTGCAGTGTTAACTGCCAGCCTCTGTTATCTAGGAGAGCTTCCTTCTATTTCTATTCACCCAGTCAGCCAGATCACTCTGCTAATGATGCCTGACAAGTCATCTCCTCCCCAAGCTCACCAGTCAACTCTCAGCCTGTCTAAGAGACAGGCCCCATTCCCTCATCAAGAAGAGGAACTGATTCTTTGGGGCAACAAGTTCATGGAATTTTGCCATCCTCCATATGCTCAGAGCTTGATTTACCTTGATTAGGACAGCAATTTACAGGCCATTTTTCAACCAAACTTCATTGGTTTTCACTCTAACTAGTTTGAAATCTGACACAAATTGCCACCCCAGCATTAAAAAAAAAAAAAAAAAAAAAGCTAACTTTTTACAATCAGGTTCATACCTCAGTACTGGGAAATAAGATATGTTGTGGATAATAACCAGTCAAGGAGTACATTCCAGGGCTGGTGGCAGCCTACTGTTCGCACAATAACAAACTGTATCTTCTAATTCATGGCTTTAACTGTCATCTCTTAACCTCCCAATCAAATGGCATGTATTTCTCCAGAACAGAAGGTGAGCTAAATAAGTCTTTCCAATGGGCATGGGGAAAATAAGAGCTTTCCACGTTCCGTGCCCAAAACAGAAAACCCAATCCAAGTATAGATTAGCTGTGCACCATCTTGGAAGTTCATTTATGTATTTACTATTTACCTACACATTATTTATGTATGTGTTAACTACTTATTTACTATAAAGTAGGATGAAGCCTTGAAATTCCCACCTGAATCCTTTTAGGTGTTTGGATAATAGATATGCCCATAAAATTAGGCATAAGTCAAATTTTATAAATTATATCATTTAACTGCATGAAAGAAATTTACTCTGGTGGAATCTAACTGACAATCATGCAAAATCAATTAAAAACACCCTAATTTACTATGGTTGGTAAAGAGCATGGGACATGTGACAAACCCAGCAGGGGGTGGCGGAAGACCTGCATTTATATTATAGTATAACTAGCACTTACAGAATATGCTCTTGGCCTTTTAGCCACCACAAGCAACATTGTTGGCATCTGCAAACCACATTAACTTGCTGGAAGCCTCATGAAGTCTCACCTCCCACTCAAACATTGCTGGGAATCTGGGTTTTCACTGACTTTCTTTGTTAAAACTAAGTGTGTCTAGAACGGAAGAATAATATGGCATCCACTCAAATGGTAGAGTTGAGAAAGGAAATATTCACATGGTCTGAGCTGAATCCCAACAGCTTTCATGAAGGAGGTGAGTTGGGCCCAAAATGCCTGGCTGGCTACTCAAAGACTTAATCGAATAAAATGCAGAGAGCCACTCTGGTTCATAGCAGCCGAGGACTGAAAAGGGGAAGAGGGTGCCCTGTACTTTACAGCTAGCTGGGAGGAAGAAGGCATATTTAAGTTAGTTTTAAAGACAATGAATGACAAGGGCCAAAACTCCAGGCTCCAAGTACCCCATTATGCCCTAGAGCCATTCTCCTGCCGGCAAACAGAACATCAGCTGGGAGAACCATGACTGGTATGTTTGATTCAGCATGTTTGAATAGTGCCATAGAGAATGGACCAGAGAAGAGACCAGCAGAGAAATACTGAAGTTGCTCCACATCCATCAGTTTTTATTTAAATGACAGCATCCCACTGTTGACATCTCCTTCAGAGGAGCACACTCGGCAGGGATTGGCTATGCTAGTTGTGAGGCCCTGAATCATCTCAGAAACATCAGCTTCACAATGAAGCATCCCCAGCTGCATTCAGCCTAACTTTGTTTCTATTCAATTAGCACATGGTTGTTACTGCTTCTCAGAACACTCTGGGCCTGACTTAGAGCCTTCTCTCTCCCCTCTACTCATCTAGAAAGCTCTCCCTTATGAAATGCCCAAATAAAGCACCAATCCCTGTAGAATCTCACCTGCCATCAAATAAGTATCTGAAAAATCACCCACAAATAAATAAAAACCTGGGAGGGAAGTTTCTCAAACACACATCTTTTACATACTCGGAACTTTAAAATCCTCTTAATTGGACCAAGTGGAAAATTAAAGCTGTGAATTGCAAAGGAGATGAACCAAGACAAAATGTGCAAGGGTGAGGGCTGCAAGGTTCAACAATGCACATCAGGTTGACATGTTGGTGGAAATCTTAGCAAATCAACCTTTGGCCAAAGGAGCTACATGGGATGCATCCTATAGCCTTCAACAACGTACAGCTAGAAGTTAGAGTAGTGATTTTACATCTATTGCTTGCTCATCTATATATATAAAAATACCAGCAACTGGAACGCCATAACGACCGGAACGACCCGTCATTATTATGCCCACTGTGGCCAGCAACCCTGCCTGATTGGGGGAGGGGGGCCTGCTGGCCAACCTCCTGCGGCCCTTCCCCCAGCCAGCCCCGCCCCCAATGGGCCCCCACAACATCGATCACCTGCAGCCCTTCCCCCTGGCCGGCCCTGCTCCTGATTGCCCCCCTACCCCAATAGGAGCGGGGCCGACCAGCCAACCTCCTGCAACCCCTCCCCTCCACCCCAGATCAGCCTCCCCACCCCAATCAGGGGCAGGGCCAACTGGCCAACCACCCATGGCCCCGCCCCCAGGCTGCTGGCCCCCAATCGGCACCCCCACCCCATTTGGGGGTGGGGCTGGCCAACACACTGCCCACAATCTCTCCCCACCCTCAGCCAGCTTCACCCCTGATCGGCCCCCCTCACGCCAATCGGGGGTGGGGCTGGCCAGCCAAACTCCCATGGCCCCTCCCCCAGCCGCTGATCCCCCAATCGGCCCCCCTCACCCCATTCAGGGGTAGGGCTGGCTGGCCCACCGTCCACAGCCCCTCCTCACTGCTGGCCCAACCCTGATTGGGCCCCAATCAGGGCAGGCCAGCCAGCCAACCTCCCGCTGGACCCCACCCATACACAAATTCATGCACTGGGCCCCTAGTCCTATATAATAAAAGGCTAATATGCAAATCAACCAAACAGCGGAACAACCAGTCACTATGACACACACTGACCACCAGGGGGCAGGCGCTCAGTGCAGGAGTTGCCCCCTGGTGGTCAGTACAATCCCATGGGGGGAGCACCACTCAGCCAGAAGCCAGGCTCACAGCTGGAGAGCACAGCGGCGGTGGCAGGAGCCTCTCCCACCTCCACAGCAGTGCTAAGGATGTCCGACTGCCCGAGCCTAAGCTGTCAGTCAGACATCCCCCAAGGGCTCCTGGACTGCAAGAGGGAACAGGCCAGGCTGAGGGACCGCCCCCCCCCTCAGTGCAGGAATTTCAGGTACCAGGCCTCTAGTTGACAAATAAAAGACTATGTATTACAGAAGAATAAGTATGATTAAAAGCAGGTGAAGTTTAACTAAGTGAGATAGTATCAACAATGATATTAATGCCCAGTCAGCGTGGCTCAGTGGTTGAGTGTCGACCATGAACTAGGAGGTCAGGGTCTGATTCCAGGTCAGGGCACATGCCGGGTTGTAGGCTCAATCCCCAGTGATGAGCCCAAAAGGGGCACACGCAGGAGGCAGCCAGATCAATGACTCTCTCTCTCATCATTGATGTTTCTATCTCTCTATCCCTCTTCATTCCTCTCTGAAACCAATAAAAATACATTTTTAAAAAACCACAATGATATTAATTAATAAAACAAGTAGACTATCTGGAAAAGTAAACATTTGCCCTCAGGAGTTATCATTGTCCTCATGATCTCTGGCCTCCTGTTCACATGTGTGCAGGTGAACTATTATCTCCAGATAAGTCTCTCCTTCCTCTCAGGTATCTCCACTCCAAGGTGCCTCTTTCCCACTTCTCTGCCCTCAGAGAGGCAAATCCAGTTTCTTCCCTAGAGAAATGCATGCAAACCCTTCAGTAATCCAACCTAAGTTTTGTGAGTATGCCTTTCCCTCCATCCCCCTTGACGTTTCCTGTCCCTACCTCCACTCATTTTATGAACATTCTCCAAGCTCTCCACAATGCTTGAGAAGCAATGCATCTCTTTCAGACAGAGCTCCAACCAGAGGCTGTTTTGAGCATTCTTTTATGAATCTCTGTCTTTTTTAATTGAAGAACTGCAACCTACGCCACGCACCAAGAGGCGTCCATTTATATCAAATGACAGATCCCCTTTTCTGAAGCATGCCCAGTGAGTATTCTTGCTTAGTACATAGACAAAGTGACTATTACTGAGTATATAACATTAAAAAGAGAAAACACCCAGAGGGAAACATCCTTTCCCATGTGGAGATGGGGAAGAAGAAAAATGACTGCAAGTGCAAATGCTTCTCTGCAACTGTTAAGCACGTACCTTACACAAGCCAGAGAGACTTTTTTTCTCTCTAACAAAAGGATAGCATATTTGTCACAAAGCTGCATGTCTTTTACCTTTTAAAGCAGGTTTTTAGAATACATTTGTACCGAGCAAGAATTCTATCCTGCCAGATTCATCACAGGAAAAATCGAAACGGGAGGTTGAAGACTGAAGGAAAGTGACTTAGCCGAGGTCAGAGGAAACGGAAGAGCCACCGGTTCACTCTAACCATCAGACTATAGTTTATCTACCCCATACTTAGTGCTCTTTCTAACATAATACCAAAGCCAATTTCTATAAAAAGTCAGTACTTCGATTTGGCAAAACTTGATTTTTTCTGCCGTGCTTTAAAGGAAGTGAAATTAATTTTTCTTCATATAGACTGAAGATCTGCCTTGCCAGCGTCAAGCTTAACCGGGGGAGGAGTCTACAACCAGCTGATGAGCCCCAAAGGGGCACAAGACAGACAGTGCTTAGTTAGGTCTCCCACGGAGGGCAGCTTCTGTCTGCAGTTTTCTACAAGAGAATAAAGTAATCTAATAAAAGGCCCAAATCTTAAGGTGAATCTAAAAGACTGTGCTCATCAGTGGCCAAAACTATTTAGGAGGGGAAATCCTAGCTCTCCTCCCCAGCTTTCTGTAGTATCTTTTTGTTTTTTCCACTCTCCACCTCTTCTACACTTGAGAACATTTAAAACTTATTCTCAGCTACATTAGTGTGGTAGCCTCTCTCTCTCTCACAGAGGAGGGGGGAAAAGGTAACTGATTTATATGAAAACCAAGTATTCTTTTTAATTAAGGTGAAATTTCAGAAATTCAACCTTTTCCAAAATGTTAATGGTCAATTTGCATGACAGTGAACAGCTTTCTATCCCAACACGGAATATTTCCACTTCTCCATTTAAAAACAGTGATTTAAGCTTCCTTTAAAAGTTCTGCTCTCCCATAGCCATCTGAACTAAACGCAAAAAGAAAATGCTCTAGTCTTACTTAATTTCAAATTATAAAGAAAAGAAAAACTTTTTTGTATGATCCAGTATAACCTCTCCAAAGACTCAATCTCCTTATCAATAAGATAAAGATAACGGTACTCAACTGCAAAGTATAAATAAGAGAATGCAGTTACAGCAACAGGCACAGTGTCCACTACATAACCACTATACCGTAGCTACAGTTTCATGACAGTATACGGCTAGGAGTTACTCAGGCCCTCTAAAGTCTCATTCTCCTCATCAGTGAAATGGGGGTGATAACATCCAGTTTTTAAATGAGCACCTATTTAAATTATATTGAAAATGAGACTTTGTAGAAACTTGCACTTAGAATTTCAGACTCTTGTATTATACCTTAAAGTGCTGCCATTCACACTTCAGTTTTTACTGAAATGGAAAACAACAGCAGCAACTTGTCAAATAAAACTTCAGAGGAGGGAAAAAATCACAGAATAAAAATCTGTTCCATCTTTCCGTGTCCCACCAGCTCCAAATCTCTCTTCCATAGTCACAACTGATGACATCATTTGCCCTACTTTGCAGATTTCACCAAATGCTTTAACAAGCACTGTATCTACCAAAATGTGTCATTTTTGTTTTTAATTAAATCAAAAAGAATGAAACCGAAAAGCACAATGGATTCTTTCTTTCATCACTGTCAAAGATATCTATCTTAGTACAAGAATGGAAACCTAAGTGACAAGAAAATAAAACTTTTTTATTAGTGAGTGTCACCTCATCAACACAAGGGATCCTAACTTCAACACAGCCAACACTTGTGTTAGCCAACAAGATCATTTTTCTTATGAACTGTCCCAGGACATTTCTAGTCTTACAAAGAGAGGAAATACTGCTTAGTGGCCCAACATAAAGAGGGGAAATGGAAAATGGAAGGTCAGCCACGATTCTCTCACTCACTGGGTAACCAGGAGGCTGTAGTCATCCATCCACACTACAAATATTAGAGAATGAGGTCCACTTACTCACCCTGTTGTGGGGGCTGGGGTATAGAGGGCTATATGGAAAGGTCCTTCTAGTCTTAGCCATGAATAGAGCAAACTCAATGAGGTATTCTTTATGGCTTGTATTCAAAGACATGCTGACCTAACCGGGTCCATGCCATTACTGGGGTTATTTGTAAAGTTCACATTTTGTATGTCTCAATCTTCTCTATGCCTCTCCTTTTCCAGAGCAGGAAAGAAAATGACCCCATGTGGAGCTTATGTCGTTTAACAACAACAGCACTTCTGCATAGTGAACTACAACCCACTATTTCACAGATATCATCTCCAGCCACTGTCAACCAACATCATAGTGTTTTCACTATACTTTGCAGACAGGAGTCCAAAAGATGAATCATTTGGCCATGCCTGCATAGATGCTGAATCACAGAATTTCCCCCCAAGAGAAGCACGGAGATCTCTGAGTGAGATTCCAGTCCAATGCATTCCTTTTGTAGATAAGGAAGATGAGGCTCAGAAAGCTGACATATTGGTCCTATGTCACACAGCTACACAGAAACATCTCTGAAGCCAGAAGCCATGGCTGCTGATTCTGTCTTCGCTCCTCCTCTGTGAGAAATCTTCCTTACAAAATAGTTGTTAGATCCTGGATCACCACACTGAATGTACAGGTTGACTTTCTGGTTTATTGTGACAAGCATACTTTTCTTAATGTTTTTTTATTGGTAAAATGGGGACAATTAAGTTGTGTGGACCCTCAGAAAGAAGATACCCACTAAGAATGGCTCCTGGTGGCTAACTGGACTTACATTTTTAAAAAGAGAGCCCAGCAGCCATTTCTACACAAGAGCCCCTCACACAAACTGCAGTTCAGGGAGAAGCCTGCATTGAACTACCTGCCTACGGTTTCTGCCTTCTGAGCCAACCCTTATAAAAGAGTTCCTGGAATCCTATTTCAACCAGTAGGACTGATGCTTTTCCCATCCTATTTTAGCTGCACAGCTATATTCCCCATCAGCTTTGATACGGACCAATCAGAGCAGCTCTCTTCTGACCAATCAGGAGGGTGTTTTTTGTACCAATCAAACTTTGAAGATTTGCAGCCCTCATTTGCATTAGGATGGACCAGGGATCTGGGGATTTTTTTTTCTTTCTAAGTCAACTCTCCTCTGGCTCTGGGAGTGCAAGTTCCCTTTCCACATAAGACTGTTTTCCTGCTGAGTTGAAACACCAAAGATGGCTTACTGACCTCAGCAAAGCAGACCAGATCAGCAAGGAGCAGGGCCGAGCAGAGCTGTCTAACCGGAGGGGCCTGGCCCAGGATTGCCTCCTACCCCTGATGTTTTCACAGCCAGCTGTATCACAACTGAACTGTTTGGCACTGAATAAAGTTTCCTTCTTCACTGCACCTCAGATTGGGGATTCCTATTGTCACCAACGACATGACATCAGTTAACACGGACAGTTGCTACCAGAGTGATATAGATGTTAAGAACAGTTACAAAAAACACACACAAAATGTGTCTTGAATTATGGATTCTAATTTCATTTTGGTACAAGGAACTCTTACAAATTCTTTATGATCACTACACTGCTAAGTGAACTCCAAATATTCCAAATATTGAAATACTAAGAAAGAGATGTCCATACTTATACTACTATAACTGGAAGTAATCCAAATCCCACTATAGACCATTTTTGTTTAAATTACTGAAAAACATAATTATTTCACTTTGATATCCTGACAAAAACTTTAAGGCTTAAGAACAGACACTGCAGAATCTGCATTTTCAAGGCACATGCTTCTTAAATCCCAAAAGCACTGTATCAATGAAATGGAACCTTCATTCACCTACTGCTCAGAGAAGCATCACCAGCATTTCTTTTCAGGTTGGGCAAGTCCTTTGGGGACACTGGCATATAGAGAAAGGTGGAAAATGCCACTGCAGCCAGAGTGGCAGAAATGGGATTTGATGAAATGGTTCCATACCCCCAGGGCAGCAAAGGAAGGTCTTGTGATAAAAGAGAATAGAGAGGATAGGCCAATCCTGAGATCACTAAGGCTTTTTCTATTTTCTTCAGGAACTTATGCTGACTTCTTTTTATTAAGTCAAGAATCATGAAGTTAGTTGTTTATACCTAAAACATTTAAAAATAATTCATCTATAATTTCTGCAAGAAAACATGAAGAGGAAAAGCTCTCTCACAAATGACCCATCATTATTGAAATTCGTGTTCCAACAGAATAGCCTGTTTCAGGTTCATGGTGCAGGTATACTAATGAGAAATGAGAAATTTATCAGGTCTCATCCCAGCAGGCCTCAGCCGTCACTTCTAGAACAACAGGCTTCAAAACTAGGTGGTTGGTGGCACTCTTCTCTAGAGTGGGGGCCACTGAATCGCCCTGCCACTGGCAAGTACATGGTTTACACTGGCCCAGGAAGTTCTGCGCACAGTGCAAACTTTGGTGGGGAACTAGGAGGGTCCCTGGTGTGGATGGGGGTGTACATGCCCGTGTCTCCTCACCTCTTTCAGGCAGGCAGCTTGGTCCCAGCACTAGCTAAGGTAAAGATTTGAGACAGTATTTATGGAAGAGAGGAAGTAATGTGTGCAAATATAATGCTTAGCAGGGAAAAAGTGGCAGATCTCCTATCTCAAAGGATAGACTGGCCAACAATTCCTTCTGATCATCAAGGCTTCTTTCCTCCCCCCCCCACTTAATCCGCTCAATCTCTCCCCACCCCTGACTGCCTCCCCAAGAAATGAGGCCGAATTTAAGCCTGCTTTCGGCGTGTTCTCCGACCTGGTAAAACATGGGTCCATTTGTTCTGTGTAGTCACGCCAATTGATCCCCCAGGTCCCTCGATAATGGCGCAAGATCGGAGAGGTGAGAGAAAGTGGAGGGCAGTGGTGATGGACCCGGATTCAGATAAGGTTTCCCTTCTTTGAATCCTGTTTCCCACCGGATCCGCCCGAGAGCGCCGCTGGAGCTGACAAAACGTCGCAGAGAACAGCGGTCTCCGGGCCTGGGCCGGGAGCCCGAGACCCTCCAACGCACCCGCGGGGTGCAGGAAGGCAAAGCAGAGGACGCTCTGGGTGAGAAGACTGACTGCTGCACCGAAAGGGGAACGAGTCTCTGCACGGCCAGTCCCTGGCGCCCTGTCTTTCCCGAATCCCACCCAACTCTGGAAACCCACAGATCTCGTAAATTCCGAAAGCGAAACTGCAAGTAAATCTCTATAAGTTTGGGAACCGCCTCCCAGGCTTCTTGGCATCGTCTCTGCACTCCCCACACCACAAATGCCATCAAAGACAGGCGACCCTGGGGGTGGCGACCGCTCCCGAAAGGCCACCCTCCATGTCCCCGTGCACCTCCCTCGGCTTTTTACTGTAAAGGTCCCCAGCCCCAGGCCGCCTGTGTCCCGAGTCTCCCTGCCCGCCACGGGGTACAGGGCGGTGGTCCGCCGGGCTCCTCCTGCTCCTCCCCCACAATAAAGGGAAACTTGGGCCCTTCGAAATCCTGTGGAATGTTCTTTGTAATCGGTCGTACATTCGCCCTTCCACGGCAAAGCTCGGTGCAAAATCGCAGGTTTCGAGGCGCTGGGGGGAATTGTGCGCTTGTCAGCGGCGACGTCAGGAGGAGGAGGGGAAGGGTTCCCGGCTGAAGCTGCAGTTTACAGGCACAGAGCCATTTCCACTTCATCGGAGCCCACGGGAGAGCTGTCCCCGAGAGGACGCACCGGCAGCGCAGGCTGGAAGCCCTGGGGGCGCGCAGCGCGCTCGGCCCCGGGAGGCGGAAGGCGGCTTTGCCGAAGTGTCGCCCGTCGCTTATCCTAGCTTCCCACGTGAGAGGGGAAATCTGCCGCAGGGTCTCCAAACCTAGTGACGCTTAACCCTGACCCTCCCCCCCCACACACACACCGGACACCGCGAGAGACAGGACTCTCCACGCGGTGTCTAAGTGGAGAGGACGAGATGACCCTATGGGTTCCCTCCCTACCCCCCCCCCCAGGCCCCTGCAAATGCCCAAAGACCACGTTACTGCGTTAACTACAAACCTAGCCAACACTACGATTTAAAAACGTCTCAGTGCACTTGGCAGATGTGCCACCAGGTTCACCGGTCCAGAGAAGGGCACCTGGACATGCCATCGCCAGGCTCCGGGGACCGTGCGCGGCAGCCGCGTGGCCCGGGTCCCCCGGGTCCTTCTAGCAGCCACTGCCGCGAAACCTCCGCTTGGCGGCTGCGTCCAAGCCACTGGCGACCCCTGTTGGGGACCTCTGTTTACAGCCAAGCGAGCTCGGGTTTGCTTGCTTTCCCTTGGGCTCCCCTTACAGGCTCCAACTTTGACCCCAAACTCCAGTTCCAGACCCTCCCCGGCCCTTGATGCCAGCCTTTCTCAGGCACCTCGCCGCCTATTCAAACCCCAAACCCCAAGACAACAGCCCCGTCCGCTAGCTGGGAGGACGCCTCTCTCCAATCGAGCCCTCCAGGAGCCGGACCTGGGCTAGAGACACTTTCTTCAGAGAACGTTCTCCCCAACCCCCACCTTCCTTAGAGCGCAACACCAAAGCAACTCCTTGCCACGACCGCCTCGACCCTACACGCTTTATGGCGGAGGTCCCAGTGCCTCGGCTTTTCTGCCGCTCCACGTTCACCCTCCCCACGCCGCGGGCGCGGACGCGGGCGCGGGTCCCTCACCTCCCCACCCCACCGCGACGCGAAGCGTAGCAGGAGCCACTGCTAAGTGCAGCGCGCCCCCGTGCATGCACACACAAAACCCCACAGGCTTCTGCAGCCTACTTGCACCCAACACCCTGGACCTTTTAATAAGTGCTCTTCAATAGCACCTTCTCGCTCCACCTACTCCGAAGCTTTACCGCACAAGATCCAGCATACAGAGAGAAAGCGAGCGCGAGAGCTCGTCTCATAAAAAGCCGAAATAAATCATTCCGTCTTCCCTCTTGTATTTTGCACCACGTGTCAGCAGTTTGTCACGTCAAATCATGGCAGGATCTGGTTCCAAGATGCACGCACACACACATTCGGGGCGGGTCTCTTTGACATCACCACCGGGCCCCCCACCCCCCACCCCCCACCTCCGCAACTGCACACACAGGTATGCACGCAGATCCAGAAGCACACAGCCCTTGTGCTTGAAGGCCCCAGTCCCGGCCAGCGACGCCCCTTTCCCCTCTAGCAATGGACTAGACACGCAGACTTTGACCACGGAAAAAACGAGGGCAGCTCATTTCCTCTCCTTTTCCCTACTTAATTCGCTAAAGCAGCTCCGGGAGTAGCCAAAGAAAGTAGAAACTAAGGGAAGGCAACTCCAGTGGCGTTTTTTCCCACTTCAAAACCTTTATTTTCAGTTTTTAAAAGCCACCTTAGCCCGCCATATTGGAACTGGCACGGTTTCTAAATACTCCTTCCCCGCAGTTGTAGCGCTTCCAAGAAAACACAAGTACCGATCGGGCTCTGGACGCAAGTCCGGCCACTGAGAATCAAACACTTCCCACTCCCAAGGCTCTCCCTCCCCCGGCTTAATCCCCTCCTGCCACCCGGGGTCAAAATCAATAAATATATGTAGCAGTTCCTACAGTTGTTGTTTTTGGCGGATTTTACACACACACACACTAAAAAAATAATTCCAAAGCCAGATCAGGTTAGTAATTTTGAAAGGAGATCATATGAAAGTAGACAACAGGAAAGCCCCAAGTGACAGGATATTACTTTAAAGAGGAAAAAAAAAAAAGAACAAAAAGATCATCCACGCCGGAACACGCTCCAAAACTACTACTGACAATTTCATTTCAGCTGCACAGGCAAATGTTTCCAAGGGGGCGATTCCGAATGTGTACCGATTTTTCACTCCCAGGATGGTTGGTCTCCAGTCCTCACCCCACCATCTCTCCCCCCAACACACCAACACACACCAACACACACACACACACACACACACACACACACACACACACCAAAAAAGAGAGAGAGACCCCAGCTAGGAGCTCAGGGGAACAAGGGCGGCTGCGTCGCTAAAAGGAGCGCAAATGAGGAAGGTGGGCGGCGGGAGGGGACAGCCAGCACCCGGGGAGGAGGGTACTTTGCAACTACGGACTGCCGCCCGGAAGGCCGGGGTTTTCAAAGCCGAGGGACGAGGGGAAAGAGGACAGAGGAAGCAAAAATGACAACCCGGAGCGCAGAGCGGAGTTTGGGGTTCTGCTCAAGTGCCGTCGCTTTCTCCTCCAGCCTTTCTCTTTCGCTCCTCTCGCTCAGCCCCCCCTCCCCG
>NW_005371693.1:1024952-1050406 GCF_000412655.1 Myotis brandtii
CCTGCTTCCCGCTCGCTCAGCCCCGCTTGCTCCCAGCCCGCCGCCTCCCTCGCGCGCCCGCTTCGGTCCTCCGACTCCCACTACAGCCTCATTCCAATATGGCATCCTCTCTGTGCGCATGCCCGGCACTCTTTTTTAAGATTATGATTTTGTGTGTATGCAGCGAACTCCTTCAACGACCTTTCCCAGCGCTTGCAGATTGTCTTAAACCAATTAGCCTGCGGGGCATTCTCGACTCCTTCCTCGGCCCCCCCGCCCGGCACACCGCACACTGGCACCTTCCACGCTCACGCGGCCCCCTCTCCAGCCCGCTCCCCTTCCTCCTTTCCTTGAGCTCCCTCCGTACACAATCTGCAGAAAGTTACATTACAGGCTTTTCCGCAGATCCATGTGCAGGGAAATCTGGGCACACGCCGCGTCTCACTGGACACTTTGTTTTCTCGGTTTGCAATCCCTCTGTCGACCGAGGGCACACGCCAACTTGCGCTTTATCCGCCGCGGACTAGGCAGGACCTGAGTGAAATTCTATGCTTTAAGCCACCTTTGCCCCGCCCACTGCGCCCCACCCTGCAATTAAATTGAGCCTTTTCTATGGAAATTAAAATATTTCCTAGACCCTAAGGGTTGGCTGGAGGGGGCCCGGGAGGGGTTTTCCAGTTGGGGCTGCTCTGGTGAGCTTGCTGCTGCGATCTACCGGGGCTGGGCAGGACGCAGGTAACGAGGGTCGCCACGGCTTCTCCTGGGGCAATGCCCAGGCCCGGGTGCCCGAAGAGGGCACCTGGCCTGGGGTGGCTATTGTGGGGCGGGAAGGAATCCTGCCAGAGTTCTCGTGGCCCTTGGCGACTCTTGGAGTGAATAGGAGGCAGCGCAGCCGGGAGCAAGGCAGGGTGTCCAGCCGGCGTGTGCGGGTCCGCCGGCTCCTTGCCCGGGGCATGGGAAGAGGACAAAGAGGATCTTCCAGTAACTAAGGCTCAATGGCTGGGCAAAGAATGAACGAAATATTCCCAAATTCGGAAAAGCTGGTGACGCCGAATGGGCAAGAACGAGAACTTCCGAAGGTGGGCTTCGCTGTACTGACGAGTGAGAAGATGCTGGTTGGGGGCTGTAATTTATTTCCCTGAGAAATAGAAAACGGATGTTTCTTGGAGGGAGGAGAGGTTGCTCTATTGCCGCAGGGGATAAAATTGCCCCAGTCTCCCAATCCTGTGTCCATCTCTTTCCTACGAACCCCTCATGCAGGCCCCAGAGGTTCAAGAGGACCCCACGCCCCCAGCTCCTGGGTGTTCACAGCTCCTCCCACCCTCCAGCGCCCCGCCACCCTAGCAAGTCCTGGAAGACCAGGAAGCTCCAGCAGGTGAGATCTTTGGAGGAGAGGATGCTCGGAAGGGCGAGGGGCAGGGGCGGGACCCTGAAATGGATTCGGCCAGGCAGTCTGACCGTGCACGGGACCCGCGGGAGTCCTGCCACGTGGCTTCTTTCCCCGACATCGCGGCCCCAGATGATCTAGAAGAGCCACGGGAGGAGCATGCCTGGAAGCGGCTCTCGTCAAGCCACAAAGTCTGGGGCTCTTCTGCTCAGACAAGGACCCCCAAGCTACGGAGATCCTGGGCGGGAGTCCGAGGCAGGGAGACCCCGCGCACTTAGGTCGTGGAGAGCACTCCACGATGTATGAAACGCCTTCCTGTAACACCTACCTCTGAGGTGGCACCTTGAGTCAAGCAGCTCACACAGTTTACACTCTAGTCTAGCCCAAGTCTGCATCTCCTGTAGCTTCCCGGCCCCCTTCTCTTGGAGACACCATGCAGGTGCCTGAGATCTCGAAAGGCCAGTGAAGGCAAACTCCTCAAACCAACTGCATCCCGCCCGGCACCCCCAGCCCCGAATTGCCTCCCTCTAGGTCCTGGGGCCGCTCCGAAGTGAGTCCGACGGAGGAAGCCAGAATGTTGACCCCAGCGTCTTCTTGGTTCTACCCCTGGGTCTCACACATCCGTGCCATCTCTTCTCGCTCCTTCCACGTGCAGTCTGGCCGGGAGGGAGGGAGGGAGGGGAAGGGACAGTCGCTTCCCAAGAGCACTTACCCAGCCTGAGACCCAGTCTGTGCACTCTTACCCTCCAAGGGGTCACCAGCGCAAACACTGCGGAGCGCGAGGCGGCCCCAGGGCTCTGAGTGCGGATCCTCCTCCAGCCTGGCTCCCCGCCCGCGCTGAGCACCGGGCGGTCTGCACTCCTCCCACATGCGATCCAGCCCTCGAGGCCGCTCTCAATACCCCTTGAAGGGACCGAGGATCGCTCCTCGCTCCTGGGATCCCCTAATCCCGCGGCTCGTTTTTAGGGAAAGAACCTATATTCCCTCTCCACCAGCTGTGGCTATGAGAGAGGCAGCCAGCTACTGCGCCGACTCCAGGCTTGTTTACGGGTTTTAAGTCATTATTATGCACGGAATGTTATTTCATCAAAATAAAAAACAAATGCAAAGGAACACTAATCCCTAACTTGATGATGGTGTACACATTCTGTTCCGGTTCCTCCAAGGTAATTGAGTCTCTATGTTTTTGGTACTCAGACCCTTATATTACTTTGTATGTCTACAAAAGTGTGGAGGAGTTGGAATTTTTTGTACTACGACAAAGAAAGAAAATCATGAAGCCAGAGCACACAATTATTGCATTGTTATCACAAAGAATCTCAACGTTGTCTATGGCGAAACTTCTCAAAGGTTGTCAGCCTTCTGCTTTTGTACTGCTTTTTCCACGTGACTTCTTAAAAGTTTCTTAGCTTTCTTGTATTCTCTCTCCATTCTCCTTTATTCAAGGACACCAAAGAGGCAAATGAAAATTGGTTAGAAGACTCCCCAAGGCAATTAAAGCAGCCCCTTCATCCCACTCCAATACCTTCCAACTTTCATTTTTATTTCAGAACCAGACACCTTAGGGATATGGATAACCAGGTGTAGAATCCACACTAAATCAATTAAACATAAAGAAAAAATAATCCAGTATTGTTAGTCAAGGATAAAGCCTTGGTAAAAAAAAAACTGAATGTTTCAAAGAAAAGAAGGCATAATACATTCCAACTCAGAGAAATTTAACCATGTACATCTCATGACTTTACAAGATTTCTCTATATAGTGTTAACATTTACTAAAAATCTTGGTAAAAATAAGCCTTGCTCACACCAACTGACTGTAACTGTTATGTTGTTTCTAAACTATGGTTAAGCCACGGATTTCATCACTTTAAAATCCTACACACCTAAGTTATGCATTCAAAGGAATTTTGGAATTCTTTCAAGTGACTGAGACTAAATTCTATAAAATATTAAAGTTATATTTCTTAATTGGAAAATATTTATATGATTCTTGATTTGCCTGATGATACAGCACAAATTAAGAATTTTTTTAAACTTGAAGTTTTTCTCTCATATTCTGTGTGTTTCTAAGTATTACTTCACAAAAATTATTACAAGATGAGTCAAAATTATATGCACATTATTTATTTTATTTAAAGATATATGTCTACTTAAATCTTGGTACAACAATCGTCAAACAACTTGCTCATAATTAACCCATGGTTAACCTGTTATTTCCCACTAAGAAAAGGAAACGCCCTAAAGAAGAGTGTTTTTTTCATATAGGAAATCTCTAATGGGATATTAGACATATCTTGCTTAACACAAAAGCAGAAGGAGGAAAGCCTCCCCAAGAGCCCCCCCCCCAAATAACCAAGTGTTTGAAGAATTTTTGCAGTCTTCTTTTTATTAGAGCAGCAACTGTCAACTGGTGTGCCACAAGAATTTTTTAAATGTGCAATACCAGGGACACTGAACTCTTTTCTCTTAGATTGTCAAATAAAAAAAAAAATGAAAACAACCAACACAACAATGACCATTGGGTATGACTTATCTTGAACCAAGAATATATAGGTCAAATAATACAGTTGCCTCTTACTGGTCATTCAGCCTAATAAGGTTGCATATGATTGGTTAATTCTTGGTACCAGAAATCCTTATATATGAGTATAAGCGCCAGATTTTTTTAGTTTTTATTTATTATTATTTTTTAATTCTCACCTGAGAAAATACTTATTGATTTGAAAGAGAGGAGAAGGGAAAGGGAGAGAGAGAAACATCCATGTGAGAGAGAACATCATTTGGTTGCCTGCTGTACGTGCCCCCACCGAGGATCGAACCCACAACCTAGGTATGTGCCCTGACAGGGAATCCAACCCACAACCTTTTGGTATATGGGACAATGCTCCAACCAACTGAGCCAAATGGGCCAGGACAACACCTGATTTTTTTTAAGTCATTTGGGAGAAAGAAGTGTAGAATCACTATTTTTTTTTTAATCAATCAAAATTATACCAATTTTTTGTCAGGCTGGAAAAAAATATATTTTTTGGTGTGCCACAGAATTTTAGGAATTAGTTTATGTGTGCCATGAGATGAAAAATGCTGAAAATCGCTGTACTAAGAGGCTTGAAACCTAAAAGTGTTGTCTCTTAGGCTATGTAAGGTAGTGTTTTCACTTTGTAAGGTCATTAAGAATAAAATCTAAAGACCCTACCTTATTTTTTTTCACCTTTTTCCCTATTGCCAGTTCAAGCACTTGGCCTGTATATTGGGAGTCAAACGACCTCATCTTTGCTTCATCACTAATTTCTGTGGGACTTGTGTAAGTCAACTGACCTCTCTGACCCAGTCTTTTCTCTTGGATAAAATGCAGGGACTGGACTAGATGTTGTGTAAAGTCCTTTCAAACACTGAAGAGTGCTTCTCAGTCTACCTCAGCCCAAAGGTGCAAATTGCTTTCCATCCTATTCTAATGCATCTCTGCCAATCTGAAATGGTGAGGCTGTGAGCCCCGGGGTCGCAACAGATGTGCAGGAGAAGAGCACAAGGACCTTCTCTGTCCTACCATTCAAGTCATGTTTCTGCCTCATTTAGATGACTGTTGTGTTTTTGCATTTACTGTATGGATTTGAGTTGCCCATAAAAGTGTCTGGGGCTGAGGTGAGAGTACCTATGACAGTCAATCTGAGAAAAGCCTGGGGTAATCGAAATCGCTGTTTAAACAAGCCAAGAGTACTGACTGAGTGTAGTGAAGAGTAGTCATCTGCAAAGATGTCACCTATCAGAGCACTTCCTCCTGCATTTCTAGACATTTCAGGAACCCACTATTGCTTCTTGTACATTTGGAGTTTCAGGCTTCCTTGACAACAGGAGAGAAAAACTATTGTGCCCAGGGTTTGTAAAAAAAATTCATGATGTCTGGACTCCATGACATTTATTTAAAGAATGGAGATGAGTTACTTATGGAAGTGCCAGTTGTGACTGATGGGTGTGTTTTTTCTCTGCACAGAGGAAGATGAACACCCTGCCAAGTCACACCCTCAGAGGGTGCCTGGAATCACGTATGCCATTTGTGAATCTTATTTTATATTAGGCAGAGTCTTTTAGATCTTTCAGCCTCACTTCCAGCCCCTTTGAAAGGCAAGGAAGTTGGAGTCCAGGAGGTGAAATGACAGAGATCTTAAGTAACTTTGCAGAGGGAGCGAGGCCTGGCCCTCAAGAATTGGCCCCTTATCCGGCCACTCTGTTAGAGAGAGGAGAACGGGGGTTGGGGTTACTTAGTACCTTTTTTGTGCCAGAGACTCTTAGGTGTTTTTACATTTAATATGTTCTAGTCTATAGCATGTGTAATCTTTTTAAATTATTTTAAAATGTTTTAAACAAAAATTCCTTTATGTACAAAGCTGGATCCAAATCCACTATCTCTAGAAAATATGCATATATCGTGTTTGTTGTGGAGCTGACGTTGTCTGGAATCATTTATATTCTCTATGACCAAGGATATTTATTGACCAACACACACACACACACACACACACACACTCCAAAAAAAACAGCACAGGTCAAGGATGTACTTTATGACCTGGAACAGTTTTGCCTCTGTACATTAATGAGCCTAAATGAGAACGAATTTGGCACTGTGCATAGATGTAGAGAGTCCCATTGGACTTTATAAAATGGACTAAACAAATTAAAACTGGCAACCCCAATCCAATATCAAAAAGTGGCTTTCATGTAGAAGGGAGCAAACAATTTTTGCTATACCCATCCATCCAGTCTATTCATAAATATGCAACTATGATATGAAGAGAAGAAAAACCAGTACTGGGATGATGTACAATCCAATTTATTGTAGCTTCAAAACCCCAATCTTTTTTGTTTCTATTGTGTAAGTCGTTTTAAATGTTATTACTACAGAACAAATAACTTACTGTGATCAAAGAAGTAATAGTAGACTTATAAAGACTTGATTTGCAGTGCCATCTGCTGGAAACAAATATTGACTTGTTTTCAGATTTTGTACATAGAGTTTTGGGGGTTTTGGTTTTGTTTTGAGAGAGAGAGAGAGAGAGAGCGCTACAGATATCAGAGGTAAGGAAAGAATTAGGTCCTTGCTTTATTTGATTACAGATAATGACTTAAAACTTCTAGTTTTAAATAAGTTGAAATGTATTCCTATCAAATCATTCAACCTTCCAATAACAGAGTACTGGCATGTTTCTTTGAAAAATTAAATCTCTTCTATTTTTTAAAATAGGTCATTACAACTAGCTTTTTAATGGAGCACTATGATATTTTTTTCTTATACCTTTAAAAGTTGACTTTTACACTCATATGTGCCTCTGAAATAGATCCAGTTGATAAATTCTTGGAGGATTTCATTTTAAGTTCATACCTTGTAGGGAAGGGACTCAAGGATTTTTCAAGGTTTCCCAAACCAATTTCTGGAAGACGTAAATGCTTTAACAGTTAGATTTAGAAAGTGAATTAACCAATGATAAATAAAAGCAAACCTCTGCTTACATTTATTCATTCAGCCAATATTTATTGAGTACGTATCACTATATGTTCTGTTCATGGATCTGAAAACACAGTGAACCAAACAAAGCTTTGCTCCTTGGTACTTATTGTCATCAAGGAGAGCTCAAAAATAAACACATGAAAATATCACATGTCTTGTGGAGGTTGGTAAGAAGGAAAAGACCACAGCAGGGGAAGGTACAAAAAGTAACACCAAGAAGGTCAAAGAAGGGTGACATTTTATGTGTGAGGGTCAAGGAAAACCTCTCAGATAAGGTGACATTTGAGCACAATCTTAAATGAGGGCAGTGGAGTACCCGAGGCTTAGAGAACAGTAAGTACAAAGGTCCTGAGGTTGTCTTGGCTCCATTTCAAAGGAAGAATAAGTTATGCAAAAGTTTGATGATAGTTAATAGCATAAGCGTGAGCTATTAATTTGTAATCTATACATTAAGCCAGGAGTCCTAGTGGTCCCAGATGAGAAGCTCTCTTCGTCACTATCTTCTCTTACCTTTATCCTTGTTCCATTACTCGATAGTTTCATATTCCTGAACATGTGAATAAAATATTTCAAAACAAGAATATGGCTAGCAGCCGATGTATATGATAATAAAAGGCTTTAATTATATTCTTCTCATTGGAAACAAAGCCTTCATACATGATAGTGCAATATTACTTTTGTGAAACTCTGTCACTCTCTAAAAGTCTAACAAATATTAATGCCCAATTTGAAAAGCAGACAATGGTACTGACAAATCGCTTTAAATTGGCATAAGATGGGTAGTCACAGAATAACACCGCAGCTCAAAGTAGTGAAAAAAGGGTATAAGGAATGAAGAGACTTGGATTCCAATCCCAATGGTGTCCCTTAACAATTCTTTACAAGTCAATGAGTTTATCTGAACCTCAGCTTTATCACCTGTGAAATGGACATCTTAACTTCTTAATCTCATAGGACTGAGAGAATTTAGGGAGATATAATATACCCAGTGACTGGTGGAAAGCTTCGACTGGGTGCCAAAAAAATATTTCCTTTAATCGTCTTTTTTTTTTTTTTTTTTTTTTTTTGCTTAATAATAAACTGTTTTCTAGCCCAAACGATGAGGCAAAGGAAACCATAGAAGCAGGCATATTGTAAAGCAATGCTATAATCCAAGTCATTGTGAGCTATTGTCTGTTTTATGCCGGCATTGCGGTAGGCACTATTTTTTTTCACATTTGTATTCTTATTTCAAACTGCTTTGAGCTCTTAGAAATAAAAAAGGTAAAAAATTTTATGTATGGCTGGTATTTCTTGGGAGTCTTCTAGGTGTGCCTTTAGCTGCTAAAAAATAAAGGAAATATGTAAAACCAGGAAACCCTTCAAGACAGAAATATATCCATCTTTTTCTCTTGACACCAAGTAGCATAAATCAAGTTGAAAGAGTCATTATTCCCTAGTTTTAAAAAATACCAGTTTTTTTTTGTCTTCATTCCACTTGTCAACTAAAGAAAGCTTTTGACCAAATTTTAGTAGTGAAAAAAATACATATTTGAAGATCAGAGCCTGAATCTCACACTTACCAGGACAATTTATACGCAGAAGAAACTCAGTGAGTGTTTGTGGAATTAGGTCTTGGGTTTGGCATTGAACTGAATGTAAACCATGGGGTGAAGGGCCTCCCTTCCCCCCGCCTTTAAAACGAATGTGATAGTGTCATGCCTACACTTTTGGAAAGTTTGAAAGTCATTATGGGTCTTTCTGTTTTTTAGCTTCTTAGAGGAAAGGGGACAATAAGAATTTTGGTTTTTTTAAAAAGCAAAGGTCGTTTACACAGCTTCTGAGGGACCGACATGCTCTACAAACCCACTGTTGGCTTTCTGTGGCTTTATTTACTCGGTGTTGTGTCATTCTGGAACAAGAGGAGACAGCCTGCTGGGGAAACGCCCCAGAAACGAGTTGTGGGTGCTTTTTATGAGAAAGCTCTTTTTTCTAAACTGAATATTAGTGACATAACAATTTGGGGATGCTGGAGCCTGCAGTGCGGCCTGTACTTTTTAAAGGCTATTCATAACCTGACTCTCAAACTAAAGAGACTAAGTGAGACTAAGCACCTTTAAATATGTCTCAGAGCCAGGCTGCTGAAGCACTTGGCCTGCTTCAAAGAGTGATGCAAATTTGAACTATTAATAATGTTGGTGTTCTTCCATCTTGACTCTCAGTCCTGGGCTCTTGGGAGAGGACTTGCTAGTGTCCTGGCTAACTCACCTCAACGCAGCCCTAATTGTGCAGCTTTTAAAAGAAAGGTGCCCACCTTGACTGGTGCTCTTAACAACAGCAAATAATTCAGAGAACGGGCCTTCCTACCGACCAAAAACATAAAATGGATTTCTGTGTTTTCCCCAGAGGAGGCAATGAGAAGTAAACTTGCATTTACCTGTTTATGTTTTTTCTGGTGTCATTCTTTAACTTGCACTGGACATTCAGTGTAATGGCCTTAGGCTAGGAATTGTAAAGGTAAAAGGGTCATATGGAGTCATGGTGGGGAGAAGGAGGAGAGTTGAATTTTACAGTTTATTGTGGGAGAAGTACACAGGGTCATTTATTCACTTAGAAAAAAAACGTATATTGTTCCACTACCAGCTTGGGGGGGGGGTATAATCAGAGGACAAATGGCACCAGCATTGTTATCCCTACACCCCTAACTCCCCCCCCAACCTTTGTTGCAAAAGTGTGAGTGTATGGAGGTTGAGCATGGGAGCTATGATGAGTAATTTTATGTTAACTTGGCTGGGTCATGGTGCCCAGATATTTGATCAAACATTATTCTGAATTTTTTGTGAATGTGTGTGTTCAATGAGATTAACATTTAAATTAGTGGATTTTGAGTAAAATTATCTTCCAGAATATGGATGGGCCTCATCTAATCAGCTGAGGGCTTTAACAAAACAAAAGCTTGACCTCCCCCAAGCAAGGGGGGATTCTGCAAGGGAAAGCCTTTGGACTTGAACTGCAACTCTGCCCAGGGTCTCCAATCTGCCAGCCAGTAGATTAAGCACAAAATCTGCCAGTAGATTTTGGACTTACTTCCACAACTGTGTGAGCCAATTCCTTAACACACACACACACACACACACACACACACTCTGTTGATTCTGTCTCTCTGGAGAACCCTGACTAATACAGGTGGTTATAAGGGATGTCTTATAATGTCACTTTCCTCTAATTCTTTTGAGGCTATAAACACGGTCCACTGTTCCAATTTCTGTGCCCCTGCTCTGAGCTCAAACTACCCTATGCATTGGCCTCCTTTACCATAGAAGGTGCACCAGGAGCCAGGCAGGAATCAGGAGAAGCTGAAGTAACCCAGCTTCAGTGACATGGAACTGGCAGAGTTGTCACTGCCATGACATGGCCATCCCTTGATGCATCTGCTTCCAATTTCTGCTCTATTTATTCATATTATTTTATCATACCATATGGTTTTATTTTTCATCACTAAAAACAGATGTTTTTTTTTTAAATCAATCATAATATACATAAACTGTCATGTCTCTGACAACTAGAGTTTAGTTACAATTTCTGACACTTTCATACTTTGCTTAATGCATTTTACTTTGGTTTCAGTAAACATGCAGCAGTGTCCTAGATGCTGCAGAATGCTTTGGCCCCACCTTCAACATGTGTTGTGTATTTGACCACCTTCTCCCTCCCTCTCTGGTCCCATCACTGGGCTCACCTGCCTCCAGGTGAGCTTTTAAAGAGTAAGTCAAGTTGTACCATTCCCTGACTGAGACTCTCCAGTGGTGTCCCACCTGAAGTCCTCACGCAGCCCTAGCTGGTTTGGCTCAGTGGATAGAGCGTCGGCCTGCAGACTGAAAGGTCCCAGGTACGATTTCAGTCAAGGCCACATGCCTGGATTGCGGGCTCGGTCCCCAGTGGGGGGTGTGCAAGAGGCAGCCGATCAATGATTCTCTCTCATCATTGATGTTTCCAGCTCTCTCTCCCTCTCCCTTCTTCTCTGAAATCAACAAAAATATATTTTAAAAATGAAAAAATAATAAAAAATAAATTCCTCACACAGTTTATTTACCTCCCACTCCCACTTCCCTCTCTGTTTTGCCCACTCAGTTCCCTTCCCTTGCTTTATGTGGGGCTCCGGCAGCTGTTCCTTTGACAGACTGTGAATACATCCCTTTCTGAGGGCCTTTGATGCTGGAGGTAAACAGTCCCTACCCCTTCCAGTTCTGGGGAAACCACAGGGATTCCATCTCTTTTGTTCCATATGAACCACAAAACACCTCTCTACCATGGAGGGAGAGCTGGGAGAAATGGATGATTTCTGTATTCATATTCAGTTTCTTTTAAATCTCAATCTTACATGCAAATCTTTTACCCAGAAATTGAACTTCTAAAGGTATATTCTAAGAAGATAATTACACAAATATATATGTACAAAGATGTTCATTACAAAACTGTTGAAAATATGCTCTGTAGAGGGTTGATTAAATCAACATCTAAGGTAAAACATAACACAGACATTAAAAGTTATGTTGTAAAGATTTATATTTATGGGCACAGGAAATATTTTACAAGGATCTTATGTAGCCTGATCTCATTTTTTGTTCCAAAAAAAAATGTATGTATGCCTGAAGGAATCTGGAAACATGGATATCAAAATGTTAAGTTCATGGTGGCATTATGAGAAATTTTATTTTCTATTTTATAACTTTATATATCATATGATGTATATTTCAATATACATCTATTAATTTAAAAGATATTTGTCTTAATAGATAATAATTGCACATGGTATAAGATTTAAAGTACATAAGAATAAACAACAAAAATTAAGGCTCCCTCCCTTGCATGTTCCCTTCCAGATGGCAGTTACCATTTCCCCTGTTTTCCCCAATCTTCCTGAGAGTCTGTGCTTTTCTATATATTGCTTTTACGTTCAGAAAAACAATAATGCTAGTTCTATTTAGAGAAAATAATTTCATGAAGATTAAAATTAAGTCTTTGGGAGTTAAGTGAAATGGAGGAACTGAAGCAGTAATAGAACTACTTGTATTTTGTTTGTTTTGCAATATTGAAATATTGAATGTTATTTCCCAACTCACTGATAAGTAATAGGCCTTCTTTGTTATATTTATTTAAGTACATGTCTTTCTCCCCCATAAGACCATACATTTTTTGAGGACAGAATTGGTGTCATGCAATTTGTATGTCTTCCTACAGTGTCTACACACAATAAAATCAGTTAATTAAAATAATATTTAATTATAATATGTGGGGAGCAGCCACAGTGTTTTGGCCAGGTTCAAGCCTCGGACTAATGAAAGGACAGGGTCCTCTCATTGCCACGTGCAAGTCCCAGCTGGAGGTCAGGGCCCTCCCAGCACAATCATAGCCAACGGCTGTGGTTGTAAGCTTGAGCCTATGGTCCGAACACGTAGCCCCACGTGCCTTGTGATAGAGTTCGGGTGCATGTAGTTGAGTGAGGTTGAAACTCATGAGAATGCTGTAAACAATGTGATCACGCCCCTACTTTGCCTCGTGGCATCTGCTATAAAATAAAGACACGGCTTATGGGCGCTGGCGCTGTGTCCTCATCAGGGAGCAGCGTCCCACCGAGACCCAGCTTTCATTCTCTTGTCTGTCTTTTCTCAATCCTTTCACCCCCCCACTCAGGGTCACTGAACCAGGCTGAGCTGGCATGGCACATAAGGCACCCTGGGGCTGAGTATGCCATGGCCTTGCCGGTTCCCCACAATAATATTTATAATTTACCAAAATTTTTATAAGTTATAAGGCTTTATTAATACTAGGAACTACCATGACTGCTAAATAATAATTTGTATACAGCAAGCAGGAAATATGTATTTAAGAGAAACATGAATGCAAATGGTCTGAAATAAGATTTAACAATTTGATCTTGAGGGGCAATGTTGGCAAATACATATGTTGTACTTATGATGTGCCAAGTATACGTCTAAATATTTGACAGGCATCAACTCATTTAATCTTAACAGTCTTATAAAATTTCCCCTATTTTACAGATAAGGGAAACAAGGCCTAGAAAGAATAAGTAACTCACCCAAGCTTGCCATATGGGCTTGGGGTAGGGTTGGGGAGTCACTTATGTGAGTAAGCCAGTACTTTACAACTAAGCCTCTTAAAGTATTTTATAGCAGATAACTAGAAATAAACCCAGTGCTTTAATAAGGCACTTAAAGGTTGTTGCTTGCTGTTATGCTTAAGGATAAACATCTCAATTTCAATGACGGAGCCGAGAACTCTGCATCTCAGCCTCTTGCTCTGGCATCTGCACCACACTTCCTCACCTGAAAGCTGTCTAAGAGTTGCCTCATTTGCAGGTGATGACCACAGTCCAGGAAAATGAAGGGAAGCATAGTGAATATTTGTCATTTAATGGGGTGTTAATTGAGTATTCAAAGGACATTAAAAGGTATTAAAGGAGAGGTGACTGGAGAATGAGGTCATGGTATCAATGGACCTCAAAGGGTCTGTGGTCTTAAACTTAGGGGAGTGAATTTAGTCTTTCCCAGCCTGTAGTTTTTTTATTAAAACTTGACTACATCCAGCATCTGAGACAGACTTCAAAGAGACACTATAAATAATTAGAAGTAAAACCTATGCTGGACCTTTTTTAGGGTACTGAGAGAAGGCAAGAGAACAAGTATCCAAAACTTGACAGGCAATCCAAGCAATGTAACAATGAAAACGTGAATTTTTGAGGTACCTAAAGAATATCTTACAGAGATGAAAGAAAACATAAATTTATCATCCTTACCCAAAACATTGTTCTTGGACCAGCATCACTTTGGATGTGGGTAGAAGCATAGAATCTCAGGCCCATCCCCAGAAACCTCCTGAATTCAAATCTTAATTTTAACAAGACCTTCCGATGGTTCAAATAGTCTAAGGTTTGAGAAACACTGATCTAGTTTCATTCCATTATTTTATAGATGAAAAAACTGTTTGCTATGAAGGAGCCTAACTCACATGGTTGATTCTTGATAGAGACAAGAATAAAATCCAAATGGGAAAATATAAAGGGACTACTACAAAAATTGTTCTATACATTGAGTTGCAAACCGACCACTACATGTATTAATCATTTCTGAGGTTATAAGTCAAAGTTATAGGTGATCCTGAAATGGGAAATAAATTCAGTTTTTATGTAACCAGTTGGACTCCATAATCATTATACCCCATAGCCACTCTTTTCTGTACAAATTCTCAATATGTCTTTGGCAAAATGTATTTCCTTAGTGAGGGTGATTTTCCTAACGTCAGTTTTTATTCCCCCAGTTCTCAGGTGCAACTGCAAAAAAAAATTTTAAGAATGTCTCCTCCATGATATGATAATTACTGCCATATTAAAATGTAATTTTCTAAAAATATAAATGTTAACTGCAACCTCTTAGCTATACACTATGATTATCCATCATTTCAATTTCTCAATTGATTTTCAAATAGTATCAAATCAGCTAGGTATTTTTTAGATTTTTTTTTCTCTTTTCCTTTTGGAGGAAAGGAGCATTTATTTTTTCATCCATGGGAGAGATAAAGCAAAGATCAATCATTTAAAGATGCTTAGTCTCAATTCTAACTTCTTGGGAGGGGTTAATGATTAATGTTTAGAAGCAGATGGAAAATTGAAATAGCTTCTGAATGCTTAGAGATAGTAACAGGATACAATAGTTGGTCTGAAAGAATGTGACATGTTACTATTTAACATGCCTAAATAAAATATTGTGGTTCACATCTTAGGTCATACCAAAAACACCATAGACTGGGTGGCTTAAACATTTATTTCTCACAGTTCTGGTCACTGAAAGTCTAAGATAAAGGTGCCAGAAGATCCAGTGTCTGATGAGAACTCACTCTGTGGCATGTGGACAATCTCTTTCTCCTGGTGTCCTCACAGGGAGAGTAGCGTGAGAGTGAACTAATCCCATTTTTAGGGGCTCCATCCTCATGACCTAATCACTTCCCAAAGGCCCCAACTCTGTTCTGAATGTTATCACTTTGGAAGGTAGGATTTCAACATGTGAATTTGGGAGGACACAAACACTCAATCCATAACAACATTCAACTCTAGTAGCCTGGATTCATGTCCAGATTCTATAAGAGAATCTTGTTGGATTTGTCCATGTCACATAGTAGCAGTATCCATTTCTTTCATCTCTTTTTTTCAACACATTTTCTCTGTGCAAAAAATTCAACTGGGCGGGGAGGTTGGGGGTTAATGGGAAATGAGGACACATTTGTAATACCTCAATCAATAAAGAAATTTAAAAAAAAAATTCAACTGGTGTGTTTTAAGCTCTTACTATGTATCCAGCACTGTGGTGGGCACTTCCACATACATTATCACACTGACTCTTTAGGCTGAGCTTTCCTCTTAAATTGTCATGAGTTTCAACTTAATAAAATCATGATCCTCATCTGGGATTTATTCCAGAGAAACTGTTTTATTCTCATTCAAGTGACTTATGATTTGAGAATTCCTAATTCAACTGGGGTGTTTTAAGCTCTTACTATGTATCCAGCACTGCGGTGGGCACTTCCACATACATTATCACACTGACTCTGTAGGCTGAGCTTTCCTCTTAAATTGCCATGAGTTTCAACTTTATAAAATATGATCCTCATCTGGGATTTATTCCAGAGAAACTCTTTTCTTCTCATTCAAGTGACTTATGATTTGAGAATTCCTAATATCCTATGGTGAAAAAAATGATCAGTGCTACTGGAAAATAATGCAAGACCTGAGGTACTTCTAGGACCCATGAGCCAGTCTCCCTGGTGGCTCACTATGCAATTCCCTATGCAGATGATGGTGGTCATCATGGAGAAAATTACCATCAGAGCTGGAATTATCATCCATGAGTGAAACTCTCAAGGTCTTCTTCAGAACTAACCTTTGGCTTCAATTATTTTACCCTTGACAAAATGAAACATTTTATTTCCCAATATTTTGTGAACATTTTTTAAAAATATTTTTTTATTGATTTCAGAGAGGAATGGAGAGGGAGAGAGAAATAGAAACATCAATGATGAGAGAGAATCATTGATCGGCTGCCTCCTGCATGCCCCTCACTGGGGATCGAGCCTGCAACCCAGGCACATGCCCTTAACCGGAATCAAACCCTGGACCACAGGCTGATGCTATATCCACTGAGCCAAACCAGCCAGGGCCTTTGTGAACATTTGATACTTTCTGTGCAAAATGGAATGTGTATTAATAAAAATGTATTAATAAAAATGCCAAGCTTTATTTGCAAGTGAGAACTCTCAAGCACAAAGTAAACTTCTATTCAAAATGAAGTTATGTAGACAACCATATATATGCAATATTTCTCTTACCTGTCTACAGCCCTGTACCCCTGTTCCCCCAAACCAAAGGCAAGAAGTGAGAGAGGAAGGGAGAGATGTATTTCTCAATTACCTGGCTCTTCAGGTATATAAGGAAGGAGGGAAAGGGTTATCTGAATCAATAATGAAGCATCAATAGTAGTATGTAGAAGAAGCATTAGAGGCTCAAAAAAAACAGGAGTCATGAAAAGGTTTGGGGGATTAATAGAAGCCTTCCCTTTAGGTTTCAACTGAACTGATCACATTTCATTCAATCTTTTAGGTCATATTTGATTTAGAGTTTTTATAACATGAATCTTAGTCATTGTGCCAATGACATGGTACCTAATTCCCCAAAGGCTTCATCAATCTCCCTTTTAATGTATCTTTCATTATTGTATTATAGTCTGTCTGATGATATATGTCTTTCTGAAGAAAATTATATGCCTCTGGTATTTTTTTAGTCTTCAATAACTTCCACAGTGTTTGAAATCTACGGTCTTTGCTCTTTTATTTAATAAGGCATAAGATTTTCCTTCATGAAAAGTTCTTTCATGGAGAGATCTTAAAGTTCTTTGCAAATATTGATTAATTCTCTCACCAGCAAATGACTCTTCCTACTTGGCATCTTTGGGAAACTGAGGCAGAAAGTGAAGTAACATACTAGAAGTCACGTAAAAACTTGACACTGAAGCTTAAATTTCTGTCCAGCAGATAAAGACTCAGTGTTCTCTTCAGAAAGAAATTTTGTTTCAAACTTGAGATAAATAACAACGTTCAGAAAATCAAATCATAAATTAGAAGCGGCCTGCGTAATTTCACCTCACTGACATACAAATCTGAAGAACAACTTACTCTTAATTAAGATTTAGCCACTAAGACTGACTTAGAGTGAAACTCATATTACAAGATTTTATTACCACACGCATATACACACACAGCAGGACTTTTAGTATCCTACCATGAAGTGTTATTTGAAATCATTAAAACTAAACTGCACCTGTCAAAATAAATCAACCAATATATTTAGTGACTCGGAATCCATGACTCTTTATCTTTCCCATACACTCATTAATTCTTCATATTCTTCCCCATCGTTAGTGTTCAATTTCTAGGTATTCCTGTCTTATAAAAACAGCGTATTAAAATGAAATTGGGTACTTAATGCATGATTCTGTCTGTGGATTCACCTGGGTTCAGCTTTGTCACACCGTATGCGCTTACAGTGCTGCTATATGGTTTTTCCTCCTATAAATGTTTTTACAGCTTTACGTTGTAAAAGCCAATCCAGCTGACAAATCTTGGCTGTCGCCTTTATGTATGTCTTTTTGATTTAACATGCTTCTGATTAACAATGGAGCTTCCTGATGCTGTCAAAATAGTAAGGTACAAATGCCTTTCCAGAAATGACTGTTTTTAAACGAGGGATTAAGTAAACAAGCCATTCCTGCTGGTAAAATAATGGATTATGTTGCTGACTATTTAATATTATGTTTAGCCAGAACTCCCCAGGGGCACTTTATTACATTAGCATAAACAAAGAGAGAACTGAAGAACCGGAGGCTGCGCTCCTCCATGGGGGAAGCAAATGAAGAGGCCACGAGACGTGTGTCCTAAAAGAGGAGAACAAACGCTTTCCTTGTTGAAGTAACCACTGTGTTCATGTTTGCATGAAAACATACACACGGACTTGAGTGTTCCAAGCGTATCCAGGTCGATTTTAAAAAGGACCTAAATGTTTTATAAACCACCCTTAACAGTTCTATAATAAAGCATGTAACGAATAAAAGGATTCAGTTAATAAAGTTGGAAATGTTGTATTTAGCAGGTAAGACTCTAGGTGGTTTTAGTCTTTATTTTGCTTCCTAACAGTCCAGTTTCATTTCCACATTCTGGTTATGCTCAGGAAAATCTATTAACCTATTTTCCTTCAGTAGGAGTGTCAGAAAGAGAAATTGATCCACTCTCCAAGGCTCCCTTGCTGACTTAGGCATAAAATATATTATTAAAAGATACTGGGCTAGCCACTACATGGTATTCCACTTATATCTGCATGATCTGAGATGGCTTTGTGATTTTTCTAGCATGTGTTTTCATTTTGGGATTAGGAAACATTTGTTTTTCCTGCTATGTTGGATTTTGAAAGAAGGAAATAAGAAAGCAAACACGTGTTTAAAATCTACCATGTCTTCCTTTTCTGTTTGTGAAAGCTAGAAGTTTTCACAAGCATTCCTCTCCTTCATTCTCCTCCGAATCATGTGAGGTAGTTATTGTCCAGATTTGTGCAGTGGAAGAAACCAAGACTGAGTGAATTTTAGTAATTCATTCAAGGCCACACAGCTAGTAAAAGGCATTGCCAGGTGAACTTGAATTTTCTTGATGGCAAAGCCCTGGGTATTTCCAACCTTCCATGCCCACATACTTCCTTCCTTGGCACCTGGGTAGGAAGGAGGTGGGAGAGAAGGCTGATGATGGCATGCCCAGCAAAGGCTGGAGCCAACTGCTGAGCAATCCCCCCACCTCCCCTCATACCATTCCTTCCACAGTCTGTTCAGATCGTTATCTAATATTTATTAGCAGCACTATAACCACCCTGATTCCTCCCATTTTCAAGGGAATAGCTGGCTGAATGAAAGTGTCAGGAGAACTGTCTCAATTAAGGGTCTAAATTGATTGACTTAAAATAGAAATGTGGGTTTAAGGGTTGGAATATTGATAATAGTGAATAAAAAAGCTTGATACTAAATATTTATCTTTTTAGATATTCTAAATGTACCTTTTAATTTAAACATAAGACATTCCCCCCCTATTCTTTATTGCTAGTATATTTTGGTCCATTATATATTTGCCAATATAAGCATTTTCTCCCTTAAACTGCTTATAAGGTACTGTTCTTCTCAGCTGCCATGGTCCCAAGTATATAGGAAGAGTTGATGAGGTGGAGACCCTGGGTCAGAATTATCATGGAGGATTCAACCATTATATCTTATTTTCTGTGCTCTGTGGGATATAGTTTTAACAGCATAAATTTGGGAATCAGAAAGACTTGTATTTATATGTCAATTAAGTCATTAGTCAAATACATAAATTCAAAATTCAGATTCTGGCTCCAAGACTAGCTACATTGCCTTGAGCTTCATTAAAAAAACAAACAAAAAAAACTCCTTGCCGAAACCGGTTTGGCTCAGTGGATAGAGCGTCGGCCTGCGGACTGAAAGGTCCCCGGTTCGATTCCGGTCAAGGGCATGTACCTGGGTTGCGGGCACATCCCCAGTGGGAGATGTGCAGGAGGCAGCTGATCGATGTTTCTCTCTCATCGATGTTTCTAACTCTCTATCTCTCTCCCTTCCTCTCTGTAAAAAATCAATAAAATATATTTTTTTAAAAAAACAAAAAACTCCTCATCTTTAAAACAGGGAGAGTATTTCCTATCCTACTGAGTTGTGGAGGTGTCTTCCAGACCATGATTTCAAGGCTAAGAAAGAGTAGGCACAGTGGGACCTGCAGGACAGCTCCAGGTTAGGAGAGGTAGATGGAAATGGAGTGTAGGGGATGGGGAGGGAGGCAGATAAATCAGGAATAGAACTTTGGATGAGGGAAGTGTGGGGTAGACGATCTGAGAAGAGCGAAGTTCGTAGCTGGGAAGACAACAGCGATATGTCAAATTCACGTGGGCAAGGCATGCTCCAAAAGATGAGCTTAAGGTAGAGAAACAAGGATAGAATAGGGTATGATGTCGCTGGGACCCGTGCAGTGGTCTAAAGGGGTGCCAGCAGACTCTAGGCAGTTGGGAGAATTAAACGAGTTAATGTGAAGGAACCCAGCCTGGAGCTTTATAGTAGACTCCCCATTCTTTCTTCCCCGTTGTCTTCCCTTCCCACTTACTATGAAATGGAGATCAACTGCTCCTAAAGCTGCTAAAAATCCATCTGACCCAACTACAATGCTTTCAAACAATGAGTCAGTGATCATTCTAAAGAGGATGTTCTAAATCCTAATGCCACCAGATGTCCTTTCTATTTGAAATGACTTGATGTTCATTTGTGCACATTTTAAAGTTTTTAAAAGAGATTTCACTTGTAATGATTTATTCAAGGATAGAAATCAAAGTTCAGTTACTTTTTTAACTCAGGAAACTTATCATTCAAGAAGATAGATGTTTAAATGATTTTAAATCCAGACCACATTTTCTGAAGCTCAGCTTATATCATGAAAAAAACAGAATTAAGTTGTACAATTGAAGTTAACCCGAACAGTATTTTTTGCCCTATTTTTAACTTACATGCAATCATTTCTATCAACATTATACTACAGGCCTTCTGCCAATTAATCCATCCCTTCCTTCCTCGAGTACTATAAATTACCCAAGACCTGAGACTATTTTTCTGAGAAGTTGGCACCAAGTTTCTTTAATATAATCGCCAATAAATAGTGCTCATGTGAATGAGCCTCTTCTGTTGCTGCAGGCAAGGGGACAGCCATGGAATAGCTCTGCTGCCTGACTGGGAAGGGCTCAGGGATGCCTTTAGGCTGCCACAAGAGAAGCTTGAGACAGGAAAGGTGGGAAATGACCAGATGTTTATGGCCGAACTCGATTCCTCCCAAACTCAACACACACCTCTGATGCATTGGAGATGGACAGCCCTGGGTTCCAAGGCCAGTTTTGAAACATATCAGCAACTTGCTTTATTAAGCTAGTTTTTCCATCGTTAACAGGGGGGTAATAATGATAAGTGTCCAGAATTTTGTAAGGATTAATTAAGATAGGACATAAAAGCGCCCATCACATAATAGTTACCTAATAACTAGTGAGTGCAGACATAATAGCTAATATTTATGAAGCATTTAATATACTCCAGGCACGGCAATAAGTATTTTATGGGCACTATCCTTTCTGTTCCTCTTAACAACCTTAAGAACTAAGTATCACTATACTCATTTTACTGACATGGAGACGGAAGTGTAGAGCTTATGGGACTTATTCAGGGTCCCACGGTGGTAAGTGGTAAATGGAGGATGCAAATTCCAGTTTTGTATAAGCGCATTGTAGTTAAATGTATCAAAAGTAAGCCCATGGGAACCATGAGATGTGTAAATGGTTTAGAGATTCACAGAGAAAGCTGCTACAGGATTATTATGAATAAAAGAGTAAACATTTTTAGATATGAGCAAAGTGACAATAACGTGAATTATAAAAGCCAGTGGGATTTATCAGAATCTATCTTTCTGAAATATATCAATTCCAATTTTAGTAAGGTCTATCCAAGTAAGGTCTATCCAAAACAAGGTGTGGCAGTTAGAGTGGAATCAATGAAGATAAAGGCAGAAGTGGCTTGCAGAGAAGGTGGTAATGCACGGCATAAGTGCCAGGACATAGTTGGGGCTGCAGTTTTTATTTGGATTATTAACAGATGACTATCACTCAAAAACACTTATTACTTGCATGTAGCACTTAAATTCAATCTCCGACTAGACTAGATTTTGAGTGGTTGTTGTCAAGTTGTTTCTAGAGAAATTATACTTAATTGTAGGAATAATGTGGTGGGTGTTTTGTGTGTATTTTCTAAAGAAAAATAGCCTAAGCCAGCAGTTCTCAACCTGTGGGTCGAGACCCCTTTGGCGGTCGAACGACCCTTTCACAGGGGTCGCCTAAGACCATCCTGCATATCAGATATTTACATTACGATTCATAACAGTAGCAACATTACAGTTATGAAGTAGCAACGAAAATAATTTTATGGTTGGGTCACAACATGAGGAACTGTATTTAAAGGGCCAGAAGGTTGAGAACCACTGGGCCCTAAGCTAACCAAATGAGGTCTGTGACTATTGCAGGTCAAGAAGGAGACATCATATCAAATAGAAGAGGGAGAGCTTCCTGTGAAAAATGTGAAGTTTAATGAGATGAAAGTGGAATAACTGTGATGCAACGCAGCCCGGACTAAGGGATTGGGAAAAAGCGTTTCCCTTGTCTGGGTCTTTGAAGGTGTTTAGTAGTATTATCATTAATTGTGTTCCTATAATGTACTGGCTACGGGGATCTAATGTCCACTCTAAGCACTATCTCAAGCTAGAGCAATTGAAAGATAATAAGAGGAAAATGAGTAATGAATCCTTTTTATTGTGCTTGTGCGCTGTAAATGGCCTGCCTCCATTGAAACAGTCTGTGTTTAGACCGGTAATAAAATGAGTGATGAAGGCAGACATTTAACATGAGAATTGGTTCCAGTGAAGAACATATTTTCTATTTTTTTAAAGAAATTCACAAATAATTTAGGTTATGGAGAAATTCCTCACTTGGAAACTTTCTATAATTTCTGTGCAGGTTTTTATCAGCCTTGGCAAGGTGTGTGAGGCTTTTTTGTTTTTACTTTTTGTGGCTTGAAACATTGGCAAGGACTCTAACAGTAGCTGAGGACACAGGACTTTATTTGTTGACTTGTCAGTATGTAGACCTTTCTGTCTCCAATGGGCAAACACAGGAACAGAGGAAGAATGACCTTCATAAAATATGTGGCACTTCTTTGGTTTTATGGACTCTGCTAAGGTGCAGATCTGTTATTCAAATATTCACACTGTAGCCTTACCTCGACCCTGAAATCATTAATCCAAAATTTATCAGCTCTTCCTTCTCATTTGCACTCCCCCCCTGCCGTCAAAAAAAAGATAAATCTGATTCACTATAGTTTTACCCACCACAGTGGAAGCTCATTTTTTGAGAACTTAAGCGCCTGACACCTTGAACACAAACCTTACAGCAGCCCAGCAAGGTGGGTATTTTTACTCTCATTTTGGGAATCAGAACATTAAGGCCCAGCCCTAGCCGGTTTGGCTCAGAAGATAGAGCATCGAGCTGTGGGTCAAAGGGTTCCAGGTTCGATTCTGGTCAAACCTGGTGCATGTAAGAAGCAACCAATCGATGTGTTTCTCTCACATCAATATTTCTCTCAGTCTTTCCTTCTCTTTCACTCTCTTTAAAAATCAATGAAAAAATATCCTTGGGTGAGGATTTAAAAAAAAAGAAAATTAAGGCCCAGTGAGGCCCAATGACGTATCCACTGATAAGTAACAGAGCCTGGAATTCCAGGCCGACTTGGATAGACTAGGAGGCCCCATTCTTCCATGCACTGCACTTCTCTCAGAGCGGCCTGCTGCCCACATTAGGATAGGCACCTAAATAGAAACACTCATGAGGACAGTAACTAATAGCCTCTAGGCCTCTGAGCTGTGTTGCTATCTAAGCAACAGCTGGGAGTGGAGATGCCTGTACTTACATATGTACCCAGTCCTTGGTCTTGCTGTTTTCAGTTGTGCAGATCTTTGCTCCATTCTCTAAAGTTCCTTGGCTGCTTTTCCAAGTGGAAAAGCATCCCCAGCAATTGTAGAGGAAACTGTGATTAGGAAGATAGGGAAGAATTAGTAAAATAAAATTAGGATAGAGACTGGGAAAAGGAAATTGTAGGGTCCCTCTGTCCATGCCCCTCTTTCCTCACCACCACCACTGTTTTGGGCATCTGAGCATGTTAGTGTGGTAGAGTCCAAAGGATTCTAAAGTCATTCAAACATCTCATACAAACTGAGTTTGGGTTCCTTGTATTCTGAAATGGCACTCTGTCCAGGAATAAGTGTAACAGGTAAAATACTCCATAGACTGGAAATCCTATCTAATAAAGAGGGAATATGCTAATTGACCATCACTCTGCACAAAGATGGCGGCACCCACAGCTAATAAGGAGGGAATATGCTAATTGACCCTCACTCTGCACATAGATGGCGGCACCCACAGCTAATAAGGAGGGAATATGCTAATTGACTGCCATGCCCTCAAAGATGGTGGTGCCCACAGCCACAAGATGGCCTGCAGGGGAGGGCAGTTGGGGGTGACCAGGCCTGCAGGAGAGGGTAGTTAGGGGCAACCAGGCTGGCAAGGCAAGGCAGTGGGGGGTGATCAGGCCAGCAGAGGAGCAGTTAGGCATCAATCAGACTGGCAGGGGAGTAGTTAGGGGGTGATCAGGCTGGCAGGCAGAAGCGGTTAGGGGCAATCAGGTAGGCAGGCAGGTGAGCGGTTGGGAGCCAGCAGTCCCAGATTGTGAGAGGGATGTCCGAGGGGTCCCAAATTGGAGAGGGTGCAGGCTGGGCTGAGGGACACCCCTCCCCAGTGCACAAATTTCATGCACCGGGCCTCTAGTGAAATATAACAGCATCTGTGGACCATCAAACTGTTGTATACAAACAGCAAACCTGCAGGGAGATTTATCAAGGATTATAGTGGGACTTTAAGAAACAGCAGCATGAAAACAGAGTGCTTGATCTGGCCCCTGGCTAACAGTCAAAAGGAAAGCCTAGGGGATTAAAAATGGCAGCAGAGTAGGAGGATGCTCCACGGACAGCTCCCAGGAGCAAGCTGGATTTACAACTGAAATACAGAAAGGTTTCGTGAATAATCAATGGAAAACTCACAGGAGAGAACCCTGACACACAAGGACCAAAGGTGAAGACTACATAGAGACTGGTAGGAGGGGCAGAGGCACAAAAGAGCTGGCTGGGCACCTACAGACAGCAACTGAAGTCCCAGAGAGATATCTCAGCTTTGGGGGGGTGGGGATGGGGAACCACTGAGAACTCTGGGATCTAATCCCCAAGCTGGGCTCTCCCACCAGAGAGCACCCAACTGGGGAGGGCTCCCACATAACATCTAGCTATGAAAAGCAGTGGGTGCTGTCTTCCAGGGAATGGCAGCTGAAAGTTCGGGGACCTTCTTAAAGGGCCAATGCACAAAAAATTCCCTGTGGAGCCACCCACCTGTGCTCTGGCAGAGGGAGGGTGAAGTGGACTGGAGCTGGGAGAGCAGAACACAGGACTGGGGACTCCGGGGATAGAGCTCAGAAGGCAGACACCCCAAGTTTCCTGGGCTGAGTCATTCCCTCACGCAGCGGAGGACATCTTTCCCACATAGACATCTGCCTTGCCTCAGGGGAAGACAGTGGACACACCCTATTGGAAAACACCTTGCCCTGAGGCCACTTGAGAGATTAAAAGTAACAATTAGCTCCCAGGCAGAAGCAACTGTCCCACCCTGTTGAAAAAAACTCTTGCCACACCTGAGGACAATTGCCTGGGGGCAATTCAAGTCATAATCCTATTAGTCTGTAGACCAGTGGTTCTCAACCTTGGCTGCACATTAGAATCACCTGGGAATCTTTTTAAAATCCTGATT
>NW_005371693.1:1051600-1069749 GCF_000412655.1 Myotis brandtii
TATCCAGCAAGGCTATCATTCAAAATAGACGGTCAAATAAAGAGCTTCCCAGACAAAAAGAGGCTAAAGGAGTTCATCACCACCAAGCCAGCATTACAAGAAATGCTAAAGGGATTGCGGAGAAGAAACAGAGAGAGAAACCTAGCCATATAGAATTAAAATGGCTATATATAAGTACCTCTCAATAATAACCCTAAATGTAGGTGTATTAAATGCTCCAATCAAAAGGTATAGGGTAGCTGAATGGATACAAAAACATGACCCAACTTTGTGTTGTCTACAAGAGACCCACCTCAAAACAAAAGACACACACAGGATGAAAGTGAAGGGATGGAAAAAAAATACTCATATATGACCAAATAGACTTTAAAAGCATCATGCTAAGTGAAATAACCCAGTTGGAGAAAGATAAATATCATATGATCTCACTCATTTGTGGAATATAATGAACAACATGAACTGATGAACAAAAATAGAGCCAGAGGAAAAAATATATATATATATTAGAATATAATAGAAATAATCCTGTTAATTCCAGATTTTTAATATTTCCTACAACTTTTGTGATATCATACTATGTTAGTACAGTTTTGGTAATATTATTATACTTAAAATCCTTTCATGCTTGAAATATTAATGTTTATTGCATGTAATACTATTATATGTAAGATCATTTTTCTTGAATAATTGGTATTTATTGCATGTAACATCATATTTAAAATCATTTTTCTTGAGATATTAATGTTTATTGCATGTAACATTATATTTAAGATCGTTTTTCTTGAAATATTAAGGTTTATTGCATGTAACATTATTATATTTAAAATCGTTTTTCTTGAAATAAAATTTTAAAAACTGTAAAAAAAAAAAAAAGGAAAGCCTAGGGACACTTTTTTCTAATCTCATTGGTACTAAGCATTGTGGGCGCCACACATCTGGGTTCCCCCACATTAGAGCTCGTTGAATCTGTGCCCGGCTTCAAGTGCGTTTTGTGATTGTGTTACCATCCAGCTCTGCTCCCCAGTCTCCACGCCCAGGGAGCGGCAGGCGCTCCGTTTACTCAGATTCTATAAAAGAAACATATGTTTGGTTTTCCACGCATGTGTTTTGCTTTCTTATGGGATGTGAAGCTTTCCTTGAACTAGTCGGTTTGCAGCTCCAGGCCGCAGCTGGACTTAGGAGGTGACGGAGGAGAGGCTGTGGGGAGCAGGAAGGTAACAGCTGAAGGTATCGAGTGATGGGGAGCCCAGCCTAAGATCAGAACTTGTCCTGGGAAATTCAACAAGTCAAAATAATGAGGATCAGACTGGAGAGGAGTTCAGTGCCTCCACACACAGTGTTGAGGAAATATTCGGGGCCTAACTGCTCTTACAGTAAAAGCATAAATCATGCCCTGCAGACAGCCAACTCGGCTGTGCGGCCTTCCACACGCTGTGCGTGTTCCACGGCTACACAGTTCATCATTTATTTTCCCTCCATAGCCCGAGGGAGAATTCAGTATTAAAACACCCTGTTCAACAAACAAGTCAGATGATTTCTAAGTAAGATAAATGAAGGCCCAGGCATACCGGCGGGTTGGACAAACTATTTGCAAACTCAACAATCCATAGACTTATTCCTCCACAGGCTTGGGAGCCTTCAGCTGGCCCTACTCCACGGTGGCAGAAAGAAGTGGGAAGGAATTCAAGACCACAATTGGAGAACTCTCCAATCCAGAAAGAGGATATTAAAAAAAAAAAAGTTTATAAGTGATTACACAGTTATGTAACCTAGAATGTAAAATTGTATTGTTTTCATTCTTCCTCTTCAAATGTTTATATTCATAACTTGCATTGCATCTCTCTTTTTACACCTTTTGGAGTCCTACTTTCCTTGTGTTTCCTTGTTCTGTTCCTCAATAAAAACATTTCATAGCATTGGAGTAGGTTATGGGGATTCCAGCATCATCACAGTAGCCAGCAACTCAATGTCACTTTCTAAGTAAGCAGGAGCAAGTTGCAGAAGCCAAGGTTTAGGATGAAAGAAAGATAAACTTAATTAGAAGTTCTCAAATTTCTTTCTACACACCATTAGATTGTCTCCAATGCCCCATTTTGGGAAATCATTGATCTAATGAAGAGGGAAGATGACTTAATAAAAACATTAGTGATGAATGGAGTGGCTTTTTCAATGGTACTTATTGCAAGTAAATAAAGAACAAAACAAACAAACCAGAACTGCTCCCTAAGAAACCAGCCACAGCATTTCTATCCTAAAATATATTTAACCCTGCAATGTTGCTACAAGTTCATGTTCTCTGGCAGAGGAGACTGCCTTGGTTTGCACAGGTTTTGTCCTCAGTGTCTTCTCTCTAGAACAGTGGTTCTCAACCTTCCTAATGCCGAAACCCTTTAATGCAGTTAGTTCCTCATGTTGTCGTGACCCCCAATTTCATTGTTACAAATTGAACATAATTAAAGCATAGAGATTAATCACAAAAACAATATGTAATTATATATGTGTTTTCCGATGGTCTTAGGTGACCCCTGTGAAAGGGTCGTTCGACCCCCAAAGGGGTCGCGACCCACAGGTTGAGAACCTCTGCTCTAGAAGGAGGTTGGGGACATAGGCTCAGCCCTGCACCAGCCGCCCGTGGCTTTGCGCCGCCTGTTTCTAAGGAGATTCTGCCTGTGCTTAAAGGCAGATGCCATCCTCCCTTTTCCCCGATTTGTCTCTGCTTAATTGAACTGTCATTGGCTTTGTTCCAGCAAAGTCCTGTTTCAGCTACTGATAAATCATAGTCTTTCGTTTTCTAGTTTTTAGAGCTAAACGAACCCCTGGAATGAACCACTGTTCATCTTAACTGTGTCCCCAGCGCAGAGACCAGTGCATCAGGCAAGTGGATCGATGTGGTTTCACAGCAAATCGGCAGAGTCCAGCAGTTATGCTGGAACATCAGAAACCCAGGTATGGAATGGCTTTCCCCTGAATCACTTGAGAACCTTGTTTGAAGGTTTAAGAAAAAGAACTTGGGCTTTAGTCTAGCTTCTTGTTAAAGTTCAGGTTCTAAACGATGGCCCGAGTGAACTCATTGGATGAATACTCCTTCTGAGAGAAAACTTCTTTGTATCCATAGTTAACATGGGAAACCAGAAACGTGTTTAATACATGTCTCAGAGCTCAAATACCCCAGAAATCAAAGTGAGAAAAGTTTAGAGAGCCAAGATTTCCACGGATAATCAAAACCCAGACTCAGATTTACAAGAGCAAAGTCTACAGAATGGGTTGGGTCTCTCAGGGAAAATGAATTAGCATGAGGTTTGTTACACAAAAATATAAATTTTAGAAAGCATAAATGTGGAATGTGCTGCTCACACTTTATTTTGGATTGTCCTTTTTAAAAAATTACCTCATTTTAAATGGCTAAACAGTCTTAGCCATCAGCCAACGTTTCACAAAGGAAGCCCAGATAGGAAAATGACTCATGTAAGGTTAGAAACTAGCTAGGAGGAAAGCAAAGGCAGCACAACCCTGACCCCGGATTCTTGGACCAATGTTCCTTGCTTTCCAAAATGCTGTTATAGTTGATACAAGAGAACCTTTTTTTCTACTGGAATGAAAGCTCAGCCCGACCCAAGAACAAAAATTCACTTACGTTTTTCAAAGTTTTTATAGCTAGTAGCTCTCACTTCAGGTCAACAAAAGTCATATGTGGATAACTGAAGAAGGTTTGCTAAATCTATCAGGACTTTGAGGTTATCAGCAGATTCTGCAAACTTACATATCTCACACATACTGTTAGTAAGTTCATAGTTTCATTTGCTCATCCATTTACACATTGCCTCTCCTTTGTGAAAGGCCCTGTAATGGACTCAAAGAATATTCCAAAGAGAATATGACATGGTCTGTGATACAACACCAACATAAGTTAATCAGTAATAGCCATGGCTAAGTGCCCTATTTCATAGCACAAGGATAACTTTTTTTATTCATAAAAGATAACATGGCCCTTGATTTTAAGAGATTCACATAGTAATATGATTTAAAATAAACACCATCCCCCCACCCCCGTCACCTGAGACTCCTACTTCCACTGAGCAATTCCTTCTGCACCTTCTGTTTTGCTCATCCATTTACACATTGCCTCTCCTATGTGAAAGGCCCTGTAATGGACTCGAAGAATATTCCAAAGAGAATATGACATGGTCTGTCATACAACACCAGCATAAGTTAATCAGTAATAACCATGGCTAAGTGCCCTATTTCATAGCACAAGGATAACTTTTTTTATTCATAAAAGATAACATGGCCCTTGATTTTAAGAGATTCACATAGTAATATGATTTAAAATAAACACCATCCCCCCACCCCCGTCACCTGAGACTCCTACTTCCACTGAGCAATTCCTTCTGCACCTTCTGCACATTGCTCTGTAAACACACATCCATTGGTCTCTTTATTTACAAATAGGGACGTAATTTACATTATTCTGTATCTTGATTTTTACACCTGGCAATATACCTTGGTAATCTTTCTATATAAGCACACAGCTCTATTAATTTCCTTTTAGCTATGGAGTATTTCATTGAAATGGCACACTGTAAATTTTTAACCAGCCCCTATTATAGATATTAAGACTATTTTCAGTTTTTACTCTTGCAAACAATGCAGCAATGGTTACACTTTCGTATACATCCTCATGTGCATTTTCAGCATATTTGCAGAATAAATTCCTAAAACTGAAATGACTGGGTCAAAGGGTAAATTAATTTTCGATTTGTGTTAGATATAACCAAATAACACTCTAAGATAACATGAAACAAACACATCTAAGGATGCTGTGCTAATTTACACCCCCTCTACAGTGTGTGAGAATGCTGGTCTCCCAGACCCTTGCTAGCACCCAGCTTTATCAAGGTGATAAGCAAAATAGTGTCTCAGTCCAATTTGTAGTTTTTCATTTTCAGTGAGTGTTGATTTTTCATTTTCTTTCATGTTGATACTCTATGATGCTTTTTACGATATGTTACCTGCCTTTACCACTTTTTATTATTTACTTATAAAATAATTGTAATACATTTTTTTGAAATAATTGTCTTATGTGTCACAAATATTTCTCACTTTGTTACCTGTCTTCAGTATATTTTACTATACTAAAGTTGAAGAAATATGTAGATCTATATATCTATATCTATGTATATAGATATAGAGATATAGATAGATAGATATATCATATATTTAGAGAGAGAGAGAGAGAGAGAGAGAGAGAGATTAAATCATTTTCCTTATGACTTCTGAGATTCTGAGGTTTGGGTCTTACTCTAAAAGGACTTTCTCCCCTTTAAATTATAAAGTAAATTATTCTTTGTTTTCTCCTGGTGATTTTATGGTTTTATTTTTAAAAATTCAAATGTTTGATTCTGACTTCCACTTCAGGTTAGAATGTAGAAGGACATGAAAGACCTTTGTTTCACCAAGAAAAACCCAGACATATAAAAAATCACACTTTCCCAAGGGGCTAACAAAGATAGGACAAAGGAAACCTTACTGAACTGAATTTCAGAGAAATGAGCCCTTCACTGACAAAGGGAGAGTGAGGACAGCCTCTACTCCTGGGAAGAGCTCCTGGTCTAAGTGTGGCAAGACTATCCTAGAGACACTGCATAGAGAAGCAGAAATCAGCTGAGCTTCAGGTGGTAGTGGAGGCTAGAGAGGTAAAGTGGAACATGGAAATGTCCCCATTGCAAAAATAAATTGGCCCAACAATTCTCACAGCCCCATCCCTACCTTCAGATTTTCACAAAAAATAATCAGTGAAGAAAGGCCAAAATGCAGGGCAAAATCTCAAAGACTCCTGCATTCCCACAAAACTTTACAAAAGGACAAAATGGAAATTCTAGGACTATAAAACACAATGCCTAAAATAAAAAATTCACTGCATGATATTAACAGCCATTTGAATCTTCAAAAGAAAGCATTAGTGAACCTGAAAACAGGTTGATTAAGATTATAAAGTTGAGTAAAAGACTAAAAAGAGACTTTTTAAAAATGAAGTGACAACAATAAGAATGACTAACTCCTCATCAGAAACAATGCAAGTTGGAAGACAATGAAATAACATTAAAATGCTGAAAAAAAAACACACCATCAACCTAGAATTTTGTATATATAGTGAAACTGTCTTTTAGAGCACTATATGGACAAACCAGATTTAAAAGAAATAAAGTCACAAGTGTGACAGTCATGAGTAGTGAGTGACAGATGTCCAATTCTGAGGGCATAAAAACATATTTGGTCCCAAGAGCTCTTGTTGTTATTAGTGCTGGTACTGTATCCTCACTGAAAAGAAGCCTTGGTGGTTTTCTCTTGAATAGTGGTTGTCCAGTCACTGATGCAATTTCCTGATTGATTGATTGATTCATTCATTCATTCATTCATCATCTGAAGTAAGAGAAAGTCTCTATCCCTTGCAACCTGACACAGGCAAATTAATATAATTCCTCAAGATAAGATGGTTTCTCATCTAAGTTTTTGGTAAATTCCATAAACATTTTATATTAACGTACAGAGAAGAAGCTGACACGTCAGAGGAAAAGGGCACAAGACAGCTTTGCAGGGTCCCAGACTCTCTCTAGGCAACCGTTACCTTATTACACATGAGGACTAAATATCTTTCAATTAAAATTATGTAAATTTTCACAAACTCTCTTCAGAGAGAATGAAATGCTAACCATTGACTTACAAAAAATCAAAGAGAACAGATTGTTCACTTTGATGAGACAGTCCAAATTTTTAATGAAGAATGTAGACAAGTGTCTGGGGAAATGTCTACATATAGCTCCCAGGAGAGGAACAGCAAAGAACGTCTCACTGGTTTGTGCAGTCTAAGCCAAAAGGATTTATGGGAGCCTTTTCTAAATTACCATAATTATAATAAACTATCCCCTGGCAGTGTCATTTAGCAGTGTGTTTTATCTGCAGCTTGCATTCAACAGATAGCAGTTTAGCTATTACTGAGAGGACTTATATTTTAGGAAACATTACCCACCATCTTTCCACCGTGGTGGCATAGCACCAGTTATTTGCAGGGCAGTGCTTTTTAAAATGATGTTTGGATTCGACCCCATGCAAAGAACTCGTCCAAAAAATGGACATTCTTCTTTGGCTCTCAAGCCTTCATTGTACAGACACTTGGAAGGGCTCCTTGGTAGGAACTTAATAAAGGAGTTAGCAGGATTCATAACATTTAGTCTTCACAAACTACCATCAGCAGTTTCTACGGTATTATTAGAGTCTAGTTCAGAATTTTTCTGACAGCTCTTTTAGTTCTTGTTCATGTGGAAAAGCCCCCCTTGGGGGGTTTTGTTGTCAGTGTGTGATCACTCTAGATGTCATAGTATCGGGAAGGTTTTGGCAACAAATAACAGACACCTGACTCAAATGGCTTCAACAATCAGGACATTTGTTACTCTACATAACAAGATGTTTGAGTCATAGCTCTGCTCCTCTGGGTCTGCCTTGGCTCTTCCCTTGCTCTGCATCAGTGTTGGCCCCAGGCTAGCACCTCTCAAGGTTGCAGTTAGCAAAAGCATTTCCAGGCATTGCATCCTGACACAGCCGTGCTCGGAAAAAGAGCTTTTGTCACCTGCCTCTTGATCACCAGCAGGGAGAACTGGACTTATGTAGACAATCTGGAATCTGCCAGCTACAGGCAGGGATGAGCCCGCCTCTCCCGACACTCTGGGCTGTTCAGAGGAGAGTACATTACTCAACAGATTTCAGGTTCTCTTGGGAAGGAGGAATGATTGTTAGGTGATACTAGCTTCTGCCCAAGTTATATTCTGCCCTGTTATTGTTGTTTGTAACCACAGATTACAGTGTCTTTAGTTTCATGATTATTAATTTAGTGTGTCAGGAATTATTTTTGCTAAGCTGACAATGTGTGGTGATGCATATCTTCATCAACAATGCGTTGGACTGCAACTTTTCCCATAACTAAATTTAACAAATTTAGTTATGGGAAACTATGTGAACTCAAGGAACCAAGAATAAACTCTTCACATCCCAGTGCCAAAGCAGATAATTCTATAACTCCTAACACCACCACCCATAGCTCCAACTTGCTTCTCCAGTGACCACTGTTACTAGAATTTTTCCTATAAAATCAGGCAAAAGTGCCCTGACCACTGTTTCTCAGTGGATAGAGCATCGGCCTGCATGCCAAGGGTTGCAGGTTTGATCCCCAGCCCAGATGGGGTGTGTGTGGGAGGTAACAAATCCATGTCTCTCTCACATTAATGTCTCTCTCTCTTGCGTGTGCATACTTTCTTCCCCCCACTCCCTCCCCTCTTCCACTCTCTCTAAAACATCAATGGAAAAAATATTCTCCCATGAAGATTTTTTTAAAAAGAGGAAAAGGTGAATTGTGTGTGCTTAGAGGTTATGCTATTCTGCCTAAGTGGGCTCTGCTCAGAAAGATTTGAGAATCTTTCCTTTGGGTAGGAATTTCCTGTCAACTTTTTTTAAATTTTTCTTTGCCACATGAAGAAAGGAGATAGAGCTTGTCTTTTAGCATCAGATGTGCTTACTTTCGTCTCAGGGCGTGGAGATCCAGCTCTCCTCATTAGTCTCCCCTGTCTGGAATTGGCAGAAACAAGATCGATTTATTCAGATGACGCTCTCTCCTTCTTTTATAAAGTGAAAAGATCAAGGCTCAGGAACTGAAAATACTACTATTCTGGCTGGAGTAATTCCAAGTTAATTACTATTATCATTAAGCATTAAATTAAAATATTGGCACTTAAACTATACATGCTACAAAGTTCAGGCCCTCATCACATCTCAGTTAGATTATTCTAATTGCCTCCTTTTTGATCTCTCTGACTCATCCAATTTATCTTGCACACGGTTCTAGATGGATCTTTAGAAATCACCAAGCTGGTCATGTCATTTTCCTGCCTAAAATCCTTAAAATGATTTCCACATGTGTCTTCGTCCTTTTGGGTTGCTGTAACAGAATACCATAGGCTGGGTGGCTAACACAAACCATTTATTTCTCACAGTTCTGGAAGGTGGATGTTTAAGCTCAAGGCACCAGTAGATTCGGTGTCTGGGGAAGCCCTGCTTCCTGGTTCATAGTTGGCTGTCTTCTCTCTGTGTCCTCACATGGTGGAAGGGACCAGGAGCTCTCTGGGGTGTCTTTTAAAAGGACACTAACCCCATCATGAGGGCTTGACTCTTATGGCCCAATCGTCCCCAAAGAGCCCTCCTCCTAATATGTACAATCGCACTGGGGGTTAGGATTCAACATATGAATTTGATGGGAGACGGAGGAGAAATGGAAAACACAAACATTCAGTCCATAAGAAAAGATAAATGGGTACATAAAACCATTCATGCTCTGGCCTCTGCTTTTCTTTTCAACCTCATCTCTTGCCTCATTCCCCAGCAAAACTCCACTGGGCACTGCAGCCTCACAATAGCACCCTTGCAGTGTCTGGAACATACCATGTGCTCCACCCCCTACACACTTTGCTCCCTCTGCCCAGGTTGTTTTTTCTCCCTTATCTTCTGTTACTTTCCCATCTCCCCTTCAAAATTCAATCCAAACACCACATCCTCTTTAAAAATCCTTTTTCTACTAGGAAAAGTAAGTTACCTATTTTTGACGCAGTATTGGTAGTGCTTAATTAAGACTGTGGACTTGAGAGCCAAACTATCCGGCTTCAAATTCAAGTTTCACCAGTTACTGGCTGGGAGATCTTGTTGAAAACTATGTGGGATTTGAGATTTTATCCTACTTACATGCTAGCAAGCTTGCCTGTTGGTGCATCATAGATGCTGGTAGAAGACATGAGATTCCTGGGTCAGAGACAAGGGACCCTGTTACAACAAAAGTGCTAGACTGAGCTTCATGTTAGTTTATGTTGGTTCCCCATGACCCCCAAGTCCCGCAGGGTAATGCAAAGGGCCTGTTATGGATGCTTACACAGGCACTATGTTGCACTGCAGGAGAGGAACAGTGAGCCTGGGAGGATCACCACTTTTAAAATAATAAAAGTTGAATAAAAAGGCTTCCCCCTGTTCAGGGGAAGATGTTAACTTCATCTGCCAAGGCTACTCGCTGCAAACATTGCCCTGGGAAACAGCCCAGGTAAAGAGCAACCAAGGCCTTGGATTCCTGGCGCACTAGCAAGATCATCCAGGAATGCTCATGGTCCATAGTGGATTGCCTCTCCCAAAGCCTTGGACACATTAGTTACCTCACTTTCTTTGCCTCTTAAGTTGGGAAAACAATGGGACCTGCATCATAGGGACACTGTAGGAGTTAGAAGAGTTAAACATTCAGTTCTTAGACCAGCTCCTAGCCTAGAATAAATGATTAGTAAGTGTTAGCTGTTATTATTATTAATAACTCTCTAATTTGCCCCCATCCTACTCTTTACATATTTTATTTATAGTGTTTATCACATCTCATGATAAGTATTTGTTTACACGTTTTTCTTCTCTACTGGCCTAAGTACTCCTTAAGGCTCATTCATCTTGGATCCCAGATGCCAGTCCAGGGTGGGCAATTACATTTGTTTTATGGAGGATAAATGAATGTTCTTCCTGTTTATCAAACAGTGTGATCTCTGTAGAGTCCTCTCTATATGCTTTTTATCAAATTGGAAGACTTCAAACTCTTCCATCCTTTGGAGGGGGATGGAGGAAGCTGGTTCTCTTTTATGTAATACTTTTTCTAACAGAATTCATGTTATGGCAATCGTGCCACACAGACAAGAAGATTAAGTAGTTCCTCCAATAGATGAAAAATCATCTATTCTTATCTGCTTCCATTTCTATACAATGAGAATGATAACAGTGTCTACCTCATGTTGTTGTTGCGGGGATTAAATCAGTGAATGTATGAGTAAAATGCTTAGGACAGCAATTAGCATACAGTAAATGTATGTTAGCTATTTATTCCTCATTAACTGCTGTATCCTATTATACCCTGTTATAGAAAATCATGGCTAGAGGTGTTTCAGTCACTTGTGATGCAGAAAAGACAAATCTTGTTTTCACTGTTATTGCTTTATTGACACAGTGTATCTGGAGACAGGAGTCAGATGGGTCATTGTTCCATCAACTGCTGCTCAGGAAATAATCCAGGTCAACCCTTGGAATCTGTTCTGTGGCACTGGCTGGGCCCAATGGGCTTCTCTGATCAGACAGAAGCAACCAAAAGAGGTGACCCGGCACCACCATAGATTCTGGTCCATGACTGGAGGATGAATAAAGAAAGGAATGAAGAATTAAAAAGTCACTGAAACTGTTTAATATGACCATTGCTTCACATACTTGATAAGAAAATCATCACCCAATGTTTTGTTTTTGTTTTTTTCTGAAATAAACTGGACTCTAGAAATAATGTCAAATTCTTTTAGCTGAGTTTCCTGAAGTTAAGGTCCTTCATCTGACTGCTCTGACGGTACAAACCTTGCTAAAGAAAAAATAAAAGGCTTCCCTGCCATTTGGCACCATGCACTATTTTGTTAGTTAGAAAATGTAGCCTTTTAATCGGTATGTGGATTACTGGTCCCTGGTGGACAATAAGCAGCCAAAGCCCCTCTCACCCTAGAAACATTAGAACTGAGAAAGGCGCATGGCCCTGCGGGTGAGACCAGATTGACTACAGGTCTCTGCTTTCCTTGGGTTTCACAAGAGGACCTGTGTTTCTTCTCCCACAGTCTATGCCGAACGGGATTTAATCCACAGCTGCTGCCCGCATTCGCTCACCTCTGACAACACACACCTGCCTGGCTGGCCTGTGAGCCACAGAATGAACATACTTCTTCTCTGAGGGAAGAGCAAGATAATAAAAAGATGTGATGGACAGGAAGGGGAGTTCAGCAAGTATAGAACATTAGAGAATGGACATGCTAACCCCACGTGACCTTGTATTCATCAGAGTTCTCCAGGGAAATAGGGCCAATAGGATCCATATATATGAAGATATTTATTTTGAGGAACTGGCTTGCGTGGTTGTGGAAGCTGAGAAGTCTCACTGTCTGCCGTCTGCAAGTTGGAGGCCTGGGGAAATCAGTGGTGTAGTTCCAATCTGAGTCCAAAGGCCTGAGAATCATGGACTCCTAGTCCTAGGGCAGGAGTCAATGTCCCAGCTCAGCTGGTAGGTAGGAAGCAAAAGGAGCAAATACCCTTCTACTTTTTTGGTTGGATGATGGATTGGATGAGGCCAATCCACCATAGGAAAGGCAATTTTCTTTACTGAGCCCACTGATTCAAATGCGAATCTCAGCCAGAAACACCCTGCAGACATGCCCAGAAGTAATGTTTATTCTTGGCACACTGTGGCTCACTCAAGTTAACATGTAAAATTCACCATCATAGATATGTATTGTTTTTTATGTATATATATCATATACATATGTATATACAAATATGTACATATATACATAGAAAAATGATTTAAAAAGTATATAACCAGTGGCTTAGCTTAAGCAATCATATAATACTATAACTACTTTAATATTTTTGAAATCAGGAGGATAATGTGTCCAAAATCACATGCCTACTCAAGAGCAGGCCCATACTTAGCTCTCAGATGTTCTGACTCTCAGTCTAAAGCACTTGCCACACTGGACCATGGTTTCTCTTCTGCGCTCCTCAGTATGAACTATTCTACAGAATCTGAAATATCCTATATAAAGATCTCAAGCTCACATTCAAAAGAAAAAGTAGAGTATCCTTTAAGTACCAGATGGAGAACTCTCATAAGTTCATACAAGATGAAAAGATGCTTACCTTATCTTCTTGGGCACTTAGGAAGCCTACATTCCCAAAATTCCTCGGGCAGTTCGGTGTGGGCCACGTGACTGGGTTTGGGGAGATGGAGTATGTGCAGATCTGACATCCTCCACTGCCAGGCTAAGCCATCCAACATCCTGTGTCATTGTCCACAGCCTCCCTCTTCCCTGTGTGGCTGTGAGCAGAAGCTCTGAGATGGGGGGACTGCACAATGGATGGGGATAAGATTTGAGGGAAAGCTGCCTGACCTGCAAAGGAGTATAATGAGCAAAAAGGAACGCTAAACTGTAGTAAGCCACTGCAATTGTAGAGCTGATTGTTACAGAAGTGTACCAAACTGTCAGTGCCTCACCCCCATCCCTGAGTCCTCCCAGAGGTCCTCTGAAGCTTCACTCTGGGGCGTCCTTACGCAGGGACTCGGGTCTCTCTACTTTAGGGCTTTCTTTGGCCATATGGGATTGCTGGTCTTCCCTGTGGGCTAGGCAAGAAGTGCTAGGAAGTGAATGCCTTCAGAAGCAACCCTCAACCAATAAAAGTGGTGGGTAGATCTCTCAGCTTTCTTATTTCTTGGGGAGACAATTGCTAGGAAAGCTCTCCATCTTCTCTCAGGGATCTCACGCAGGACTGAGCCCTAGACGTCCACAGTGGCATCCCTCTCACTATTGCAGACTTGATTGGCTTCCCTTTCTTGCCATCTCACTTCCTCACTCCCTCACCATGCTTCTGGGATCTCTTCCCAAATAAACTCCTTACACCCAAATCAGAGCCCTGCTTTGGGTGGGGCCAAACTAATACAAGGCAACTAGCATAATTTCCCTCATAAGGAGCACATAGTTGACTGAATAAAATATGTGGTCTAATATTTTTAGGATTGAGTTCTATTTTTGCCTATGATTCCAGTGCATGAACCAACAAATGAGGATAGTCTTACTTATCTGATACTTAAGGGAAATGATAAGGAATAATTAACAATCCTAAAGTTACTTGCAGATGTTAAATGTTACTTCTAACGTAATTAGAAAATATACAGTTTGTGAAGTGTTTTTCTGGTTATAAAAGCTAAAATACATTCCAGTATGTAAAATTTGGAAATGCAGAAAAGCCTAAAGAGGAAAATAAAATGCCTCCATTGTCCCCTAGTGACTTTTAAAATTTGGGTGTACAACCTTTTGTTACTATTTACTAGGCATATTTTAACAAAATGGGATTCCATTGCATAAATAATTTTGTAACTTGCTTTTCTCATGTACTGAGAATCAGATGTGTAGCCTTCCATGGTACCCCAGGTATTTCAGGAAGTGGATAAACACCATCAGTCTTCGGATACAAACTGATAAATTGTGCCAGTATCACATTTTAGTCCATCCCAGGCCCACTCGATCTACTAAAGTAAAAATGTGCAAAGATCAGGAAGAATTCCAATTCACTTAGCACTCTCCAGGAGATCAGAGATTTTCCTTTTTCCATTGTCTTATCTCTGGAGTCTAGAATAATACTTGGCACAAGAAGCTCTCTATAAACACCTATTAAATAAAGAAGTGAATAACACAGCATCTGACATCACCTTCCTGATTGGATTAAACCCACTGTAGTTAGTATGAGGCGGCAGTCAGCACAGAAGAACAAGTGCTTTATCACTGTCAGCTTTCTGGGATGGTTGCTTATTTCATTTCATCTGCTTTATTCTTTTATTCACATGTCAGTCTCTCCTTGTATCAACACCCTGTTTTTCCATGACCACCTAACACCCCAGTGGTTGAGCAGGACACAACTCATTCCTGTTGCGAGAACTTTCCCTTTTCCACATTATCACCTCCTCGTAAATCATTCACACGAAGTTCCATTTGTCAAGAAAATGACGGAGAGCATTTTACCTTGCTGTAAACTAGATTTGATTTCTGTTGCCAATTTGCAATCTCCAATAATGTGGCCGCATGTCTGCTGTTCAACAGGGATCAGTGACCCTTTGTCAAAGAGCTTATGGCCCAAAGTGTCACTGACATTTTATAACTTGAGATCCTCAGAGGCACTGAGCACAGCCTCGGGCAGGCTCTGAGCTCTCTCCCTGTCCAGACAAGATCTTCATGATTTACACCACCGCCCCTGCCCCTCGGGGCTTTCAGAGCTTTGAGAGGTATTGAAGTAGCCTTAGAGACCAATCTCCATGGTCAGTTCAGTGACTTTGTCTCCATACTAGTTTTTGGTGATTTCAGAGGTCACCTAGTTGAGTAACATAGAAAATGCTGCTCTGAAAGGTACCTCAGTTGTGTTTGAATTTTGAGCACCTGTGGGTAAACATCTTTGGGAATTGGATCCCGGTGTGGTATGCCCCACCAGTGATGAGTTTCAAACCCTCCCCACCCCTCCAGGCCCAGGGAGATAAAGAGCCAGAGGCTTCCCCAGCCCTCATTCCAGCATTCCTGCGCTACAGTGTGCTGTCCCACTTTTAGATGATATCCTCTATTTCCTTCCCTGAAAAATTAGCTTCGTGGCATACACTTTCCAGCAGTAATCTATAGGGAACAGCCGAGGAGGACCATTTAGAAGGAAAATACGTCAGTGGCCTTGTCAACAATAGCTTCCCTATTACATCCACCTTCCCATTTCCAAAAGCCTTGAACACAGTGGATATCATTCAAAGTGAATTAAATTGAACTGAGGAGAATAAGCCATCGATTGATGTATCTTCATAGTTGGCTTTTTACTGTTTTTGAGTAAATTTAGTTCACTATTACAGCCCTTGAAGAAACAGAAGGAAATAGTGATTACTCTCCTATCTAGCCTACTCAGAAAATGAGATGTGTTCAGTTATTAAACACATGAGATAACTGAGATGGTTAGGTAGAATGTTCTAGGTCAGTGGTCAGCAAACTGTGGCTTGGCAAACTGCGGCTCGCGAGCCACATGCGGCTCTTTGGCCCCTTATGTGTGGCTCTTCCACAAAATACCGACTTCTGCACATGGGCCACGAAGTTTCAATCGCACTGTACGTGTGTGCCCGCACGTGGTATTTTGTGCGAGAGCCACTCAAGGGGCCAAAGAGCCACATGTGGCTCGCGAGCCGCAGTTTGCCGACCATGGTTCTAGGTGGATCATGCATTGGCAGTAATTAGCATACAGAGAATTCCTGGTTTGAATGAACACAGCCAACAGTGTAAGTGGGAGAGAGGTTGTAGAAAGAGGCCAAACAGAACAGAGAGGAAGTTCAGTGGGCTGAGAAGCTTCCTGTGCTCATTGAGAAATGATTGCCCTCATTCATATAGTAACATTTAAAGATTAGGCAAGGTAGAGAACAAGCCAATCTTTAATACCACATTTCATCAAGAATATTTTCACATTTTCATCACAATTTGGGGTAAATAGCTGACATAAATTAAATGCCAGAAAATTACAAACGATCTCTAGTATAGTAAAAAGTGGAATAACATTTTTATATTATTTACTAGAGGCCCGGTGCATGAAATTCATGCACTGGGCGGGGTCCCTCAGCCCGGCCTGCACCCTCTTGCAGGCTGGGACCCCTCGGGGGATGTCCACAGGGACCCCTCACTTCTTACCGCCTGCCTGCTCGCTGCTCCTTACTGCTCCGCTCACTGCTCCTTAGTGCTGCCTCGGAGGCAGGAGAGGCTCCCGCCACTGCCACTGCACTCACCAGCCGTGAGCCTGGCTTCTGGCTGAGTGCACTGACCACCAGGGGGCAGCTCCTGCATTGAGTGTCTACCATCTGGTGGTCATTGCGCATCATAGTAACTAGTCGTTCTGCTGTAACGGTCGCTTAGGCTTTTATTATATAGATGGTCTGCTCCTTCATAAAGAGTAATGGGGAAAGTTCTATCTTAATATCTCAGTGAGAGAGTTTTAGGTGACAGTAGCATGTAACTTATAGTATTTGAACACAGAGCAGCATGGAAGTGCCCCTGAATTCTGCCAGCTGTCTCAACATCTGGGCTAGTTCTCTCAGGTAAGGGTCAGTAGGATCACAGTGGAGATTTTATCTTTACAAAGGGAAGACTAGAACTTTAAAACAGGTAGTCAAGCTCTTTGCCTAAAACTTACCCAGGGGAAAGAAAACACTGTCTTTTTAAAAAATTTTATGTTTTTGTTGTTGCTTTTATGTTGTTTTATGTTTTTTTAGAGAGAGAGGAAGGGAGAGAGAAAAATCAATGTAAGAATAAAACTTTCATCAACTGCCTCCTGCACACCCTTACCTGGGGTCCAACCTGAAACCCAGGCATGTGCCCTGACCAGGAATGGAACCAGCAACCTTTCTGTGCACAGGACACCACCCAAACAGCTTAGCCACACTGGCCAGGGCCAGAAGTGCTCTCTAAGTTTGGCAGACTGGTCCTAGGAGAGCAGGAGACTTGGGTGGATCCTTCAGTAAATGTTTATTCAGCACCCATTGGGTGCCAGGAGCTATAGGCAACTCTGTGTCATAGAACTAAGCAAAGTGATCACAGTTCAGAGTGAGACTGACAAGTACACAACCCAAAAGTTCCACATTGTGGTAAGTGGCAAAAAGAGGTAAGTACAAGGTGCTCTGGTAGCTTATGGGTTTGGGGGGGAGGGGGGCGTTTCACAAAAATTAATCCAGAAGTGACACTATGCTGAGGACAAATAGAGTGTGGGGTGGGCTGATGATGAGTGTTGGCCATTTCAAATAACTTCCAGGTAGAGAGTGCTATCTATATATATAAAAGGCTAATATGCTAAGTGTCCGACTGTCCAACCAGTCGCTATGATGCACACTGATCACCAGGAGGCAGACGTTCGATGCAGGAGCTTCCGTGACACACACTGGCCATTTACAGAGAAATGGCACTGTGGACCTGGTGCTCACAAAGCTTCCCCCAAGTGGGACAGAGGCCCCACCACCATCCTAGAGTGACACCCCACCCAATCGCAGCCAACACTGCCCATGGTGCAAAATGTGGCCTATAGCCCAGCCCAGCCTGGAAACGGTCGCTATGGGCACCAGGTAATGACATCACGTAGCAACGCCTGGCTTCCTCTCCCTAGCGACTAGCCTCCTTGGAGTTTCTTCAGCCCAGGAGCATGACTTGCTTTATAGCCAGGTGCAAACATTTACAGTTTAACCAAATGTCTGTGAGGCATTTTCACGTGCCTCATCTCATTTGATCCTCACAGAAGTCCTGGAGTAGGTAGATAGGAGACTTAGTAGAATCCTATTTTCTTTTCATTAACCAGAAAATAGAGATTTAGAAAGCTTAGAAACTTGACCTGACTGAAAAGAAGTAAGAAATGGTGGACATTGAAAATGACTTCAGGTTTTCTCACTGCGCAGAATATAGTCAAACACTGCTGCAGTTAAATATTTTACCCTTTGTTCTCCCTGCATG
>NW_005371693.1:1069825-1071468 GCF_000412655.1 Myotis brandtii
TTCACTGGGCTGGAAAAAGTTTAGCTAAATCAGAAAGCAAATCTAATTAAGCAAGTTTATCTATATATATAAAGCTCTCGCTGGCGCCAATTGCAGCATGCGTGTTAGATCTCTCATTGTTGATCGTGAATTTGGTTGACACTTCTATTATAGAGAAAGGGGGAATAGTGATATTAAAATAGTTCTTCTAATTAATTTCCTTTCAATGTGCACAAATTCGTGCACCAGGCCACTAGAATATACAGAAGCCCAGAGGGGAGACTGGACACTCCCCACCCCCCCCAACTCATGTGCAACTTTGGGCAAATTTTACCACACCCCTAGATAAAAAGAGTTGGATAAATAAAATGATCACTTTTAGATATGAATTTATGAGAAATTCTAACATATTCCTCATGTCTCTCCTTTTAATAACTAATTCATTAGACTGGTGGTCTTGTCCTCTGGTATTGAATGTGTAATCATTTGAAGTGTTTCCTTTAAAAATTAAAGTTAGAATTGATATAAGGGAAGGCTTAGTGGGAGGGATTGGGAATTAAGTGCCAATATAAAACATTAAACAATTCTGAAGTTATTTATCAGAGTACAGAACATGTTGTTTATGTAAGGACATTACATTTTAAAAACCCTGTTTAACTTTACATGACCAAGGTATCTTGCCCTAATCAGCCAAAATGTTGGTAAAATGACTCTGGGGAAATGCATTACAGAAATTTCAAGGACATAAATTAGAAGAGTGGATTGCTTTGTGTTTCAATACTTTGGAAGATTCAGCCTTGACTTGATAAAATCTCCTTGAAAATGTATCAAAGATGCTGCAAAAAAAAAAGGTGAAAATTGCTGAAGTTGAGACTGTGTTGTGAAGCTTGAGGTTGGGGAGGAAGGGGCTAATGTGTCCCATTTCTTTCCATTATTCCTCAGTGTCTCATTTTCACTTTAAAACCTCCTCTTTCCATTCCTCATCTCAAACTTTTTCAGAAGTAGAGGCAACCAAAGAAAAAGAGTGAAAATGTAGAAAAAGAGAATAGAGAGAGAGGGTGGATGGCAAAATGGAGGTGTGTAAAAGAGAATTGAAGAAAGGGGACAATTTAGAAAAGGAAGAAGTGGATTCTCCAGGTAATGACATCACATAGCAATGTCCGGCTTCCTCTCCCTAGCAATTAGCCTTCTTGGAGTTTCTTTAGCCCAGGAACATGACTTGCTTTATACCCAGGTGCGAACATTTCACACTGTAACCAAATGTCTGTGAAGCGTTTTCCCATGCCTTATCTCATTTGATCTTCACAGAAGTCCTGGAGTTGATAGACAGGAGATTCAATGGAATCCTATTTTCTTTTCATTAACCGGAAAACGGAGATTTAGAAAGCTTAGAAACTTGACCTGACTGAAAAGAAGTAAGAAATGGTGGACCTTGAAAATTACTTCAGTTTTCTCACTGCGCAGAATATAGTCAAACACTGCTGCAGGTTAATATTTTACCCTTTGTTCTCCCTGCGTGATCTACAATAATAATCTGCTTTGTGTTGATATTTACTGCTGTGTTGCTGACAATTACCTGAAAGAGAAGTTGGGGTGCTTCACTGGGCTGGAAAAAGTTTAGCTAAATCAGAAAGCAGGTCTAATTAAGCAAGTTTATTCTATAT
>NW_005371693.1:1071678-1082876 GCF_000412655.1 Myotis brandtii
CCAGGCCACTAGAATATACAGAAGCCCAGAGGGGAGACTGGACCCCCCCCCCCCCAACTCATGTGCAACTTTGGGCAAATTTTACCACACCCCTAGATAAAATCAGTTGGATAAATAAAATGACCACTTTTAGATATGAATTATGAGAAATTCTAACATATTCCTCATGTCTCTCCTTTTAATAACTAATTCATTAGACTGGTGGTCTTGTCCTCTGGTATTGAATGTGTAATCATTTGAAGTGTTTCCTTTAAAAATTAAAGTTAGAATTGATATAAGGGAAGGCTTAGTGGGAGGAATTGGGAATTAAGTGCCAATATAAAACATTAAACAATTCTGAAGTTATTTATCAGAGTACAGAACATGTTGTTTATGTAAGGACATTACATTTTAAAAACCCTGTTTAACTTTACATGACCAAGGTATCTTGCCCTAATCAGCCAAAATGTTGGTAAAATGACTCTGGGGAAATGCATTATAGAAACTTCAAGGACATAAATTAGAGGAGTGGATTGCTTTGTGTTTCAATACTTTGGAAGATTCAGCCTTGACTTGATAAAATCTCCTTGAAAATGCATCAAAGATGCTGCAAAAAAAGGTGAAAATTGCTGAAGTTGAGACTGTGTTGTGAAGCTTGAGGTTGGGGAGGAAGGGGCTAATGTGTCCCATTTCTTTCCATTATTCCTCAGTGTCTCATTTTCACTTTAAAATCTCCTCTTTCCATTCCTCATCTCAAACTTTTTCAGAAGTAGAGGCAACCAAAGAAAAAGAGTGAGAAATGTAGAAAAAGAGAATAGAGAGAGAGGGTGGATGGCAAAATGGAGGTGTGTAAAAGAGAATTGAAGAAAGGGGACAATTTAGAAAAGGAAGAAGTGGATTAGGGCTGTCACTGGGATACCAAAATACTGAAAGCAAGACGACAAATTATTTGTGTTTTTTTAATACATGGTTTTGATTAAAAATAAAGCAAAAGCACCAATATGAGTGCCAGGGATAAAGTCAATATATTTCCAAAGCTGAGTTGTACCAGCTGGAATTTGTATTCTCAGGCCTCAAAGTGTCTTTACAGAAAGAGTGCGTGTTGGTCTCCAAGGTACAACCAAAGTTAAGAATCTTAAGGCTTCACTCAGCTCCACTCCCTTGCAAACCACACAATTCTTCATTCCTTCCTATATATGAGCATTACACCTCTCTGCCATCCGAGCTCCCTGGAGCAGAGAGGGCAGAGGGGATTTGCTGAACCCAGAACATCTTTGCAATGTACATGTACTTCATTTTCCTGCTTCTGTTAACCAACAGTCTGAAGTCTTTATCAGAACGCTCCTCCTTTTTAATGGGAGTTAAACATTACTTCTTTTCCTCATTTAACCTTGACTCACTGCAAACTTGTTCAACAAAAGTGTTAAGTTTCAGTAAGTGAATAAAAAAACACTTGAAACTTCTGAACATACACCCAAGTGCTCTGTATGGCTCCCTGATCTTTACTTTGAAGGAGTTTCCTTGCCCGGAGCTCTTTATCGAGTACCCAAGGAGATAGGAAATACTATAAATTTAGAGCGCATTATTCCCAGAGGGTCAAATTCTTACGCTTGATCCCCTGCAAAGAAATTGCATAGATACGAATCATTCTTACCATTATCCCATGTGGCAGAAAGGTGTTTCAGAACGAATTTAGTGCAATTAAGTAACCTATTTAGTGCAAATTTTAAAATGTGATTATTTATCACATTAATATATTTGGTTTTAGACTTTTTTTTCATCGAAGTCATTTTTATCACTTACCCCATCAATGACTCCTATTTTCTTATCCAATTTCAGTGTAGATTTTAACAAAATAATTCGAACATTTAAAAAATATAGAGAAAGTAATATAATGAACACCTGTTAACTCACCACTGAATTTAAGAATGAAAACATTTTACAAATGCAGCGGGAGCATCCTGCATACCCCTTATAGATCCATCTTTGCCCAAATACCACTCTCCTCAGTTTGGCGTTATCATTCCCTTCACATTTTTTGTATTTATAGATATGGATATTTGTCAGAATAAAGGTGAAACTTCTATAGTCCCCAAACCTCAACATATAACAGGTTAAATAAAATAGAAATGTATTTCCACTACAAAAGTCTTTTTTTTTCCCGTGGTACCCACCATTTCATTATTCTTGTTTGTATAGTTAAGGAAGAACAGATTTTCTTCTTTAATTCTAAAGTACACTTTAAATTAGCTGGCTTCCTGTCCCCTTGAAGAATACCCCATGCTATTGAAATTACTTTCTCCCCAATTCAACTCCCTTGTACTTTGCTGTTTCTAGAGAGCAACGCTCAAGCCCAACCCTTATTGTTTTAAGCCTCTTCTGCTTTTCTCTATAGAGAAAGAGAAGTGGGCAGCTACAATCACAAATGTGGAGCAGAAACAAAAGCTCCAAAACCTCACAAAATTATTTAGGTTGGTTTTCACAGTTTCAGGAAACAAAAAATACTCTTACCTTTTCCAATGACCATGTTCTATTAGTCATTTAATTTTTTTCAGAATGCTGGTTGTGAATGGCTACATTGATTTCACAGCCCCACTAATGATTTAACTCCCACAGCTTGAAAGTGCTCGTCTACCAGCTCCTGACTCTCTTAAACAAACACTTGAAGCTGTCATGTCTTCCTAATTCCTTAATGCTCAAAGATTGATGTTATCGAAACCACTGGCCCATTGGCCCTTCCTCCAAGGACACCCCTTTCCAGCTCTAGACTTGAAGAAGCCCTTTGGCAAATGAGTAGGTGGGATGCAGTTGGCCACTGAGCATGCCTTAGGACTCAAGTGAAATAGTTTACACCTCAAAGAAACAGCAGACCACATTATTCTCATGTTGGGGGCCCATTACCCCAAAGATGAAAAGTGATCTCACTACACATTATGACATTTTGAGTTATGTCTGACTAAATCTGAGGAGAACATCTGTGTTCATTGAACTACATCTTAGCCTGGCCTAGAGAATTAAGCAGCCCAGAAAAGTGGATATATAGCAAATGTCCCAAACCCAACTAATTTACTGCTCAGTACTCTGAGAAGACATGTCAGAGTCCCCTGCCTGACCCTTGCTAAGCAGACACATGCTGGAGACAAGGTTGTCAAAGGAGTCAAGGGTGTGTTCATGGACTGGATGAGTGTTAAGATGGCACATTCCCCATACTGATCTTCAGATTCCACAAAATCCCTATCAAAATCCAAGCCAACCTCATTTTGCAAAAATTGACAAACTGATCTTAATATTCATATAGTAATACAGGCATTCAAAATTACCATAACAATCTTGAAAAGAGAACAAAGTGGGAGGACTTATTCTTCACAATTTCAAAACTTGCTACAAAACAACAGTAATCAAGGTGGTATGAGGGGAGCTGGGGGGGGCAATAAGGGGATAAGGACACATATGTAATACCTTAATCAATAAAGAGAGAAAAAAATTTTAAAAAAGATGGTATGATACTGACATGAGGATAGGTGTATGGGTCAGTGAAATAGAATTGAGAGTCCAAAACTAAACCCTAGCATTAATGGTCAATTGCTTTTCAATAAGTGTGCCAAGACAATTCAATGGGGAAAGAATAGTCTTTTCAACAAATGGTGCTGGAACAACTGGATATCCACATGCAAAAGAATGACTTGGAGCCTCTACCTCCCATCATGCACACAGATTAATTCGAAAGGGATCAAAGACCTAAGTGGAAGGGCTAACACTATAAAAGTCTTAGAAGGAAACATAGGCATATATTTTCATGACCTGGGACTAGGTAATGGTTTCTTCTCCAAAAAAACGTACAGTTGACCTTTTAAAAGATCCTGCTTCATACAGCTCTGGAGATCTGTTCAAGTCCATCCATTACTCTGGTTATAGTTAGAGTTCTGGACACCATCTTTGAAATGCAGCTAATGTGCAGCGGAATGCATGCATGTGTATCTTAGATGGTGTATGCACACACACATGCACACACACAGAAAAGTTGTTCACTGCCACACTCATAAAGCCTTCATCAATCTCTTCAAAGTTTAGGCTCCCCCTCAAGAATTCTACACATGCTTCAGTTTAGGCAAGAGAAGCAGGTAGTCATTGGGAAAGGCAATGCCCCTGAGTAAGCCATGCTGGTCTTGAAACCACTTTAAATATAGCCTGGAGTATTTTAGCTGTCATAAACAGAAACGAAACTGGATTTAAAGAACTGCCAAGGCCAGATGGCACAAATGTTCTGATCATCTCTCCAGAGACTCTGAAAGAGGAACAAGAGAGAGACTCCTTCCCGGGGGAGTGTGTGCAGCTGTGGGGGAGCGCTGGGACTTTCCCTGAGCACTGCACACTTCACAGCTGGGCAGTGTCTGCTGGGCTGTACGTGCTGAAAAAGGCCACTCTCTGGGTTTCTAAGTAATTTATATGATTGTGGCAGCAGCTATCCTGAAATAGAAACCTACAGTTCTCAACACATCTCTAGCTCTATGTGCAGCAACATATTTGCTGAAATGTGCAACAACATATGTGAATGAGCTAAAATGTGTTGTGTGTTTACTATGGACCAGACATGTTCCGGAAAGGTTACCTCTATAAACTTATTTAATCCTTAAATGTATTAACTCATGTAATCCTTGTAAGGAATAAATGAATCCTTATGAGATGAATCCATTTTACCAAATTATGTAAATTGAGACCTGAGGGAGTTAAGCAGCGCCCCCAATGCATAGAGCCGCCCACTAGGGCCATCTGACTGGAGAGCCTGGGTGTTGAACCATCATGCTCTTTTGCCAAACTGCCCAAGTAAAATAAACTGCAAAAACGAAATGTGCCATTCCTGGGTTTATTAGTTTCCAGTTGCTGCTGTAACAAGTTACCACAAACTTAGTGACTTAAAACAACACAACTTTATAGTCTTAGGTTTTTAGACATGAGAAGTCAAAAATGGGTCTTAGGGGTAAGAGGCACGCGCTGGCAGAGCTGGAGGCTCCAGGGGGGAGTCCGGTTCCTCACCTTTTCCAGATTCCAGAAGCCACTTGCATTCCTTTATATGTGGCCCTTTCTCCATCTTCAAAATACATCATTCCCTCAACCTCTGCTTTTGTTGTCACATCTCCTCTCCAGACATCCTGAGCCTCCTGCCTTCCTCTTACAAGGATCCTTGTGATTACACAGGACCCACTGGATAATCCAAGATCATCTTCCCATCTCCAGATTCTTAACTCAAACACATCCATAAAGACCCTTTGCCATGTACGGTAACATATTCACAGGTTCCAGGGATGTGACATCTTTGGAGGGGCATTATTCTGTCTAATACAAATAGGGAACTAATGAACCCACAAATATATCTGCATCATATAGTCCTTTTAAAAAAGAAAAGCAACAGTTGGACACCAACAAACTGTTTTCATTTTTTTTATTATTTGTAATTGTGGTAAAAATACACATAACATATAACCAACCATCTGAATGAATTGTTTTAAGTGTATAGTTCAGTGCCGTGAATAATCCCTTTTTTTAATGAGCAAAGAATTTAAATAGATGTTTCTCCAACATTGATATACAAATGGTCAATAAGCAGATGAAAAGATTTTCAATATTAGTAGTCATAAATGAAATGCAAATCAAGCCTACCATGAGATATCTCTTCATATCCACAAGACTATCATCAAAGAAACAGAAAATAAGTGTTGGTGAGGATATGGAGAAGTTGGAATCCTCAAACATTGCTGGTGGGAATGTAAAATAATACAGTCCCTTTGCGAAACAGTTTGGCAGTTCCTCAAAGTTAATTCCACTTCTAAGTAAATACCCAAGATAACTGAAAACATATGTGTTCTTATAAAAACTTGTTCATAATAGTTTATAGCAGCATTATCCATAAAAGGCAAAAAGTAATCAGGCCAGTGTGGCTCAGTGGTTGAGCCTTGACCTATGAACCAGGAGGTCAGGGTTTGATTCCTGGTCAGGGCACATGCCTGGGTTGTGGGCTCAATCCCCAGTGTGGGGTATGCGGGAGGTGGCTGACCAATGATTCTCTTTCATCATTGATGTTTCTCTCTCTCTCCCTCTCCCTTCCTCTCTGAAATCAATAAAAATATATTTTTTTTAAAAAAGGCAAACTGGAGATAAAACCCAATGGAATATTATTCACCCATAAAAAGGAATCAAGTATTGATACATGTAACAACATGGTGGACTTTGAACACATCATACTAAGTGTTCTGACTTCTTTCACATACTGTATGATTCTGTATATGCCATGTCCAGGAAAGGCAAATTCATAGAGACAGAATAGATTAGTGGGTGCCAGGAATGGAGATGAGTTGGGAATGGGGAATGACTACTTAACACTATTGGATTTTTTGGGGGGGCGGGAGGCGTTTGATGGAAATGTTGTAGAATTAGATAGTGCTGATGGTTGCACAATTATCATGCTAAACATCGCTGAATTGTATGCTTTAAAATGGTTAAAATGTAAATTTTATATGAATTTTATTTCAATAAATAAATAAATAAAATTGAAGTATGTGGTTCTGGTCTGGTGATAACCCTTGTCCCTTTCTTTGCCCTAGTGTTGTTCTTCTCAGTTTGCAAGTGTAGAGTGCCCTTTCCTGGAGCCAGGTACAGGATGCATTATCCAAAAGGTATTTTCTGTCTTATCCCTTTGACTTGCTTTGGCCAGTGAAATGTGAATGAAGTGGTGTGAATCTCCAGTCAGGTAGTTTAAAGGGTTGATACCAGAGTCTCCACATTGCCTCTGGCCCACTGGGGGCCTGGGTTCCTCAGCAGAGCACATTAGGGAATCTGTACTGGCCACAAATAAATCTTTGCTGTTTTAAACCACTGAGAGTTGGGGTGCTGTTTATTATCATGGCATCACCTAGCCCATGCTGCCTAACAGAGGGTAGTGGTCCCACTTAACTCTAGGGCATTCTCCCATATCTCAGAAGGGTTAATAATTGATTATGGCTGCCCATTCTTCTTGTGTTTAGGAAATTTTAATGCAAATTCTTTTATTTTTATTTTTAAAATTTTTTTCTTTTTAATTTAACTTATGGGGGGTGGCATTGGTTAATAAAATTATATAGATTTCAGGGGTACAATTCTAAAATACATCATCTGTATATTGTATTATCTGTTCGTCATCCCAAATCAAGTCTCCTTCCATCACCACTGTGCAAATTCTTTTAAAGACTCTTAGGACAGATAGTAAATGACTGGTTCTGATAAGGGTGGAGCATCTAACTTGAATGGCTTCTCTTTCCCCCTCCTGGGGGCATAAGCTTAAAGAAGAAGGTGGTTGAGATTATCAGCAGTGCACTGAGGCCACTCCCTACTGAGTCTTAATCCTAACATTTCCTCAGTCCCACACAGCAGGACCCTCAAAATTATCTGGTTTAAAAGTTGGCCTTTCTCCAGTATTTCCTCTATTCCCCCAAAACTCTGCCACTGACCCTCTATTCCACTCTGCCCTCCCTGGATTGGCCAGAAACACCTGGCCCTGAATTGAACTGATAATGTCTCTTACTGGCCTTGGTTGTAAGGGTATTGGAATGTTGTCTTTCTACAGCTTGCCTGATTTCCTGAAATTTCTGTAGATCCCTAGGGCTGACACTGTTAAATTGTTTAAATAGAACATCATCCAAAACCCTTCTCCAACTGCCTTGTTTCTTCCTGCCTTCTGCCACTGAGACTAGAAGGCTCTGCCCCCAGGGTCTCATGCAGTGGGGAGACTCGGTGAGCGGACCCTCATCAATAAGACAAATGTAGTTTATTGCCAGTGACTCTCTGTATGCCAGTGGTTCTCAACCTTCTGGCCCTTTAAATACAGTTCCTCATGTTGTGACCCAACCATAACATTATTTTCATTGCTACTTCATAACTGTAATGTTGCTACTGTTATGAATCGTAATGTAAATATCTGATATGCAGGATGGTCTTAGGCGACCCCTGTGAAAGGGTCGTTCGACCGCCAAAGGGGTCGCGACCCACAGGTTGAGAATCGCTGCTGTATGCCTTTGCTTCCCTTATAAAAAGAGATAGACCTGACCAGTTGGGCTCTCTCCCCTTCCTCAGTCTCCCTGTCTTAAAGGCAGAGATGATAGCAGGAGGGGGAGTCTAAGAGAATTGCAGAGACCCCGCTACCAACAAAGCCTGTAACTACCAACCGTTGGGCTGATTTTCATGTGAGAAAAGTAAGTCTCTCTTTAATAGTTGGCTGTTATTTGGATTTCCTGACACTTGCAGTCCAAAGTATCCTAAAGAGAAAGATGCCCCAAAAACTCCTCTTTTCTTAGACTTTGATCTCTTTTAAGTTGGCCGACTAATAATGGGAGATAAACTGAAATTCCCTCTCCTAACCCAAAGTATCCTAAAGGGAAAGATGCCCCAATAACTCTTTTCTTAGACTTTGATCTCTTTTAACTTGGCCAACTAATAATGGGAGATAAACTGAAATTCCCTCTCCTAATCCTCTGATGTTGAATATATATTTTTATTGCAGCTTAAGAGAGGTAAAGTCTAATGTTATCTATATGGCAAATGTTAATGTAAAAAATGTCTACTTGGTTTTCATAATTTTGTCCCTAAACTATTGCATACTTAATGCTGCTTAGCAATCCTTATCTTCACCTCTGGTTAGCTCCCTATATCATTTTCTGCAGTGACCATCCTAATATTTTCTAATATCTTCAAGTCTCTAATCACAGCCTCATTCTTAGAGAACCACACTGAGATTTCTCAAATTACTTACAATTATTCAAGATTGTTCTCAGTTTTTTTCTCAGTTTGTTCATGTAACAAACTCATTGTTTGGAGGGGGGGAAAACCTTCTTAAAATGAAGAGTTAGTGCTTAAAAAGTTTTTTTTTTTTTTTTTTAGAGAACCACAAAGAGATTTCTCAAATTACTTACAATTATTCAAGATTGCTCTCAGTTTTTTCTCAGTTTGCTCATGTAACAAACTCATTATTTGGAGGGAGGGAAATCCTTCTTAAAATGAAGAGTTAGTGCTTTAAAAGTATTTGTGTGTTTTTTTAAGGAAGGCCAAGAGACATATGAAAACATGCTCAAAGTCACTAATCATCTGACAATCAAAATGACAAATCAAAATGACAATGTGGTACCACCATCTCACACTTGTCAGAATGGCTATCATCAACATATCAACAAACGACAAGTGCTGGAGAGGATGTGGAGAAAAAGGAACCCTCATGCACTGGTGGTGCGAATGCAGACTGGTGCAGCCACTGTGGAGAACAGTACGGAGTTTCCTCAAGAAACTAAAAATGGAACTCCCATTTGACCCAGTGATCCCACTTCTAGGAATATATCCCAAGAAAACAGAAACTCCAATCAGAAAGGATATATGCACCCCTATGTTCATAGCAGCACAGTTTACCATAGCTAAGATTTGGAAACAGCCTAAGTGCCCATCAGCAGATGAGTGGATTAGAAAACTGTGGCACATCTACACAATGGAATACTATGCTGTGGTAAAAAAAAAAAAAAAGGAGTTCTTACCATTTGCAACAGCATGGATGGAACTGGAGATCATTATGCTAAGCGAAATAAGCCAGTCAGAGAATGATAAATATCACATGATCTCACTCATTTGTGGAATATAATGAGCAACATAAACTGATGAACAAACACAGATCCAGAGACAGAGAATCATTGATCAGACCGTCAAACCTCAGAGGGAAGGTAGAGGAGGGTGGGGGTAAGGGGGAGAGATCAACCAAAGGACTTGTATGCATGCATATAAGCCTAACCAATGGACACAGACACCAGGGGGGTGAGGGCATGATTGCGGGGCTGGGGGGACAGAGGAGGGATAAGGACACATATGTAATACCTTAATCAATAAAGAAAAAAATGTTTTTAAATCAAATGTATGATGGAGAGTATAGAAACATATATAGACAGTTAAAAATAACAAATACCTGTATACCCACACCTAGATTAAGAAGATAATTATTTGTATTATAAGAATCCCTATAATCCCCCCAAATGTCAGACTCCCTCTTTTCTTCCACCCTAGATATAACCACTATCCTGACATTTTCTTCACTGTTCTCTTGCTTTCCTTTACACTATACTAAGTACAGTATGTATTGCTAAGCAATATGCAAGCTGAACTCTGTAAGAAAATGACTTTCCCAGTAGAAGATAAACTGGACAGTCTCAGGATCATCTCAAGCTCCTCTGGAGACTTACAAGAATCCCTTTGGGGAAATTCATAAGTAATTTCATGAATGAGTCTTTGGAAACAAAGATCTTAACAGATTTGGATCATCTAACTGAGCGGAAATGTGAACCAGGTTCGACCTAACAGCAGAAATATGGCTGGAGCTGCTTTTAGCTTCTGGCTTCTCCTTGCCTGCTGAATAAATGCCAACCTCCTTAGCCTTTTGTTAATTATACTTTATAACCTCTACTGCCTACTTTTCAGAATGGACTTCCTGCCACCTCCCGCAGACAATGGTCTGACCTACTCAGCAGACAGACCATTAACACTACCAGAATGCACATTATACTTTTCTTCTCCTTGCCTGTGCCTGGACCATTCTAGCCTCCAGGCATCTCCTTTTTCTCTATGCCTCAGAATTCTCTCCATTCTTCAGGCTCCCACTAAAATGATACCTCCATGATGCTTCCTGGGATTTCCTGGGATACCTCCCTGCACTTCCTGCCCCACGCCCCCTCCACCGCTTCCATTCCTCCCTCCATGGACATTTGCATCCCTCTTAGTAAGTGTTTACTATAAACTGTCTCACAATGATGAATTGATTCTACATTAGTTGAATCATTCCTATTGGATAGGTAGCTGCTTGAAGACAAGCATCTTTGCATGCTCTTTACGCCTAATATGTTTCGCAATGTACTCACTGCAAACACAGGTTAAGTGAGAAGGAATACATTTTATTTATTTTTTATTTTTGTCCTCATTAAACTTTGTTATTTTAAGCGGTCTCAGAATTCTGTGACAGATTTTTGGTCACGTTGTTTCCATTAAAAAGTACTGATTTTTAAAACTAATAACTTAAAAACTGCCACACACACAAAAGAACAAAATGGTCCACAAGAGAAGGAATAGATTTTAAATACTATAGGCTTAAACTAGGCAGCAAAATTTTAAAACATGAATATGTATATATGCATAGCCCATGGACATAGACAATAGTGCAGTGA
>NW_005371693.1:1083170-1086442 GCF_000412655.1 Myotis brandtii
ACTGTGAGGACAGTGCACCAGGTTTCTAGGTGATCTGGATTTGCATCAAGTCAGGTGGTCAGAAACTCCAGAGATTAACCGAGAAGATGAGGGGCACTTCTTGGGAACAGCCAGGGCCAGCCCTGAGTTAAGTCAATGCTTTGCTATTTGGCCTCTGAACCTTTACTCCCCAGTCTCTTGCCCAGTGTAGTTTCCTGCCAAGTGTCTAGTGCCTTCCTGCAGATCCCAGCTGTTTCGTCCTAGAGGCGACCTGGCAACCATTCAAATCTCTGACGCTTTTCTTTCAAAGGCCCAGGAGGCTCTCTCCTTCCTCAGGGCTCTGGAAGGGCACTAGATGGTATATCCTGATAAAAGGTTTCACACTAAAGTGTTTATGGTTAAATGCATTCCCCTCCCAGGGATGTTTGCATTTTAAATGCTAGCTTCTGGATATGGCCTTACCCCAGAGAAGTGAATCTTTAACCGGATATTCATTTTCTAGAAAGAATAGGGTGGAAGTAGGAGCTTTTGGCCTCTCTAAAAAATTCATTTTGAGGTAAACATTCTTATAAAGTAAGGCCATTCTTGCTGGCAAATGTGAACTGTGTGTTGGGAGCTCTTACAAAGCTGATCTTCAGGGTAGTATGGGCAGTCATAGGCTTGAGAGCAAAGGGACAAGTGAGGGAGTTGGAGAGCAAAGTGTGTTTTTCAACAATGGTATAATTAGTTCCTAAGAGAGAGAGTCTTATACTAGAACATTTTAAAATTCTCCTCCTTTAAAATTACCCCTTTTCTTGGTGTTTTCTGGTCTAGTCACTTTAATAGGTATATAAAAGTTCTAAAAATGTACCAGAAAGAAAATGCAAAATGAAAGACAGTTTGGCAGCTTCCTATAAAACTAAACATTACTCCCATCATTCAATCCAGCAATTACACTCCTTAGTATTTACCCAAATGACTTGAAAGCTATGTCCACACAAAAACCTACACACAGATGTTTATAGCAGCTTTATTCATAATTACCAAAACTTGGAAGCAGCCAACGTGTCCTTCAGTAAATGAATGGATAAATAAACTGTGGTTCATCGAAACAAGGGATTATTATTCAGTACTAAAAAGAAATGAGACACCATACCATGAAAAGGCATGGAGAAAGCTTAAGTGGATAATACTAATCAAGAAAAAAAACAATCTTAAAAGATTATAATCTGTAGGATTCCAACTATATGTCATTCTGAAAAGGCAAAACTTTGGAAACAATGAAAAGATCAGTGGTTGCCAGGAATTGAGGGTGGCAGGGTAGGGGGGCAGGGAAGAATGAATAGGTGGAACACAGAGTTTTTAGGGCAGTAAAACTACTTTTGTATGATACTATGACAAAGGATACATGTCATTATACATTTGTCCAAACCCACAGAATGTACAACACCAAGAGTGACAGCTAAGATAACCCATGGACTTTAGGGGATGATGAGGTGTCAATACAGGTTCATCAACTGAACAAATGTACCATCTGGTGGGGGATGTTGGTAATGGAGAAGAGTGTGCATGTATGTGTGGGGCCAGATAGTATATGGGAAATTTCTGTACCTTCTCTCAATTTTGCTGTAAACTTAAAACTACTCTTAAAAAAAAAATAAAACACTCACTAGTACTGATAATTTTCCTATAAATTAAATATATTCTTAAATGTTCTCTGCCCATATCCACCAAAGTAGAAACAATGAGTTTTAGGACAAAAGAACTTCTTGCTTGAGATACCCACCATGATATTGTTGACTTCCAGGTTTTAAGTACTGTCCCATTAATATAGTTAATTATCTTTTCATAGGGTTAATTTAGAATCTTAAAATTTCTTTTTCAGAGAACCAAGATGGCAGCATAGGTGAATACCTGTACTTGCTGCCTCTCACAAGCACATCAAAACTACAACTAAAAGACAGAACAGATATCATCCAGAACCACGGGAGGGCTGGCTGAGTGGAAGTTCTGCAACTGGAAGGAAAGAAAAAAACGCACTGAGACTGGTAGGAGGTGCGGAGGCACACGCGAAACGAGCTAACAACTAGGTGCGCTGTTGTTGTTTTTCAATCGGAAGAGAGATACAAGCTCCCAATTGCTCTGAACTCCAGTTCCGGGCAAGACTCTGGGCACCCAGACTCATACGGGGAGAAACTGAACTATCTGGCATCAGGACAGGAACGCAAGGGTGGCTTTATCTCAGAGGTGCTCACAGCGATCATTGTTCCTGTGCGGGGGTGCGGGATGCAGAGATGCAGGAACCTCCCCAGTGTGGGGCTGACTGGAAGCCATTGCTGTTTGCTCTGCCCTGGTGATTCCCTGAGACCCTGTGCCACCCAATTTACAACCCCACCCAAGCTGTGCGCAGTGGCTTTTGCATACAAATGGCCTATCCTTTCGCAGCCTAACCTAACAGACTACAGCTGGTTCAGAGAGCTCCAAAGCTTCCAAAAGAAAGCCCAAGGCTCGGCAGCAGCAGCCTGCCTTGCTTCACAGCTGGGCCTCATTTGGGCACTCCCAAACCCCAAACAAAGAGGAGGAATCTGCAGATCTCGATGTAGCTCCTGCTGGGTGGCCTCAGGCAGTGGCTGACTTTGCACCTCCTTGGAGATCCAGGAGCTAGTGTACCCAGTGGTTAGTGTGAGACCATACCAGATTACAACTCTTCGCATCCATAAGCAACACGCTCAAGGGGCAGACTCGGTGAGCACCAAAGCCCCATTGAAGAAAGTCCTGCCACATAAGGGTATCTCCAGCACAGCAGTTCTTCCATTGTAGACACAGCTGGTCCTCACAGCCAATTGGCCTGGAGGTCAATTCCTCCCAGTGATACCAACAACAATCAATCAAGGCTTAACTACAACAAGACTGTGCCCACAGCCCACAAAGGGTGCACCAAGTGTGTCCACCTCAGGTGATTGGGGAGGCTGAGCCACTGAGCCCTATAGGACACATAGCACACAAGGCCACTCTGTTAACACAGGGAAGCAGCCAAAATGCAGAGACAAAGAAACATGTTTCAAATGAAAGAAATGTAGGAAAGCAAACTACTGGGTATAGAGTTCAAAACCATGGTTATAAGATTACTCAAGAACCTTTTAGAAACCTCAGAAATTCAGTGAGACCCTCAAGGATATGAAAAAGGACCAAGCAGAAATTAAGCATACACTGACTGAAATAAAGAATAATATTCAGAGATCCAACAGCAGACTAGAGGATCCCAAGAATCAAGTCAAAGATTTGAAATATGAAGAAGCAAAAAACACCCAACC
>NW_005371693.1:1086860-1088919 GCF_000412655.1 Myotis brandtii
GTCAGCTGATTTCTCAACAGAAACTATGCAGGCCAGAAGGGAGTGGCAAGAAATATGCAAAGTGATGAATAGCAAGAACTACAACCAAGATTACTGTACCCAGCAAAGCTATCATTTAGAATTGAAGGTCAGATAAAGAGCTTCACAGATAAGAAAAAGCTAAAGGAGTTCATCACCACCAAACCAGTATTATATGAAATGCTGAAGGGTATTCTTTAAGAAGAGGAAGAAGAAGAAAAAGGTAAAGATACAAATTATGAAAATAAAGTGATAAATACATATCTATCAACAAGTGAATCTAAAAATCAAGTGAATAAAAAATCTGATGAACAGAATAAACTGGTAATATAATAGAATCAGGGTCATAGAAAGGGAGTGGACTGACAATTCTCAGGGGGAAAGGGGTATGGGGGTTCAGGAAGAGATTGGACAAAAATCTTACACCTATGGACGAGGACAATGGTGAGGAGTAGGGGCATGGGGTGGGCTGGGAACTGGGTGGATGGGAGCTATGGGGGGGGAAAAGAGAAACAACTGTAATAATCTGAACAATAAAGATTTATTAAATAAAATAAAATAAAATAAAATAAAATAAAATAATTTTTTCATTTAAAACTTGTGTCCTTATTGTATTTATTTTTGTTTATTAAAATGTATATTTTTCTTATTATTTACATCATACTAGTTTATTATAGAAAATTTAGAAAACAGAAATCTTAAAAAGGAAAATAAAAATATTCCATAGTTTCACCATGAGTTTGCTTGTTTTGACTCTTTTATATTTTCTGTTTACTTTATGTATTTAAGGGATTTCAGCTGAAAAGCATTGACTAAGACCATATATACTATCATTTTAATGGCTGCATAGTTTTCCTTGTATAAATACAAAATTCAGTCAGTTCATTCTTTATTGGTTATTGTGAACCCTGAGGTGGGGAAAAAGACACTTACTACTAGTAAGAAGGGCTCCTGGTGACTACCTGGGGTCAGATTTTTTAAAAAAACAGAGACTAGCAGCCATTTCTGCACAAGGGCCTCTGCACTGAATTGCCTGCCTGCACTGTTTCTGCCATCTGAGCCAGCCCTTATAAAGGAGTTCCTGGAATCCTATTTCAAACAGTAAGACTGAGGCTTTCCCCATCCAATAGGAGCCGCATAGCCCTGGCCAATCAGAGTGGCTCTACTCTGACCAATCAGGACAGTGCCTTTCTGACCCATCAAACTGTCAGGATTTGAATCCTCATTTGCATGAGAATAGACCAATCAGAGACCAAGGCCTGGGACTCCTGTCCATATAAGGCAGTTGACTCTGAGAGCACTGTTTCCCCGAAAGGCTGCCGCCCAAGCTGATCTGATCCCTAGCTGAGCTGAAACAGATGTCCTCTCACTCAGTGCAGTGCAAGCCAGACTGGAATGAAGGGGAGCAGAGCAGAACCATCTAGTCAGAGAGGGGCCTGGCCCCAGGGCCCTTCTACAGCCCTCCTGTTGCAGGCTCTATCACAATTGAGCTGTTCCACAGGGCTGCGATGTTTTCGGATATATCACAATTGAGCTGTTTTGCACTGAATAAAGTTTTCTTCTTCACCGCACCCCAAATTGGGGATTGCTGTTGGTGTTGAATTAGAGCCAGAGACCATTGGTTAACATTAAGTTGTTTATATTTCCCAATTATTCTAAAGAACACTGTAATAAATATCACAGCAGCTAAGTGTTTGCAACTATTTCTTTGAGTTAAATTATTAGATGAGCAATTATGGGTTAGAGGAAATTAATATCATTCCCATAGTAGTTTGCTTGAAAATTCCTGTTTCTACATCTTTACCAATATTAAATTGACAATTGAAAAAAGAAACCATTTTGCCAATTAAAGTAGCTGAACACAGTCTCACAGTATTAATTTATGTTTCTAAAGTTGTATATACTTCCATTTTCTTTTATTATGAAATGTTCATTCATGTCTGACTCATTTTCTTATATTTCTTTGTTCATTTATGTCTTCTTGGTTTGTGAGTATTCTCTAACTTTTGATTCTCACATATTTGAAGTTACTTTCTCCTCA
>NW_005371693.1:1089341-1096632 GCF_000412655.1 Myotis brandtii
GGGCAGATGCTCAATGCAGGAGCTGCCCCCTGGTGGTCAGTGTGCTCCCATAGGGGGAGCTCCGCTCAGCTACAAGCCAGGCTGACAGCTGCGAGTGCAGTGGTGGTGGCAGGAGCCTCCCCTGCCTCCTCAGCAGCACTAAGGATGTCCGACTAAGCCCAGGGGAGCGGACCTAAGCTGGCAGGTAGGCATCCCCCAAGGGGTCCTGGACTGCGAGAGGGCATAGGCAGGGCAGAGGGACACCCCTCCAAGTGCACGAATTTCGTGCACCAGGCCTCTAGTGTATAGTAATATTTCCCTGATGGTTTATTCCTTCAATGTCATAACTAGAAAGTAATTCATCTACAGAAGATCATATAATTATATACTTTCATTTTTAAGCGGACACATTGAAAAAATGAAGTACCATAGTACTTAGAAATCAAATACATAAATAACATAAAATGGAAACACAAAATAACATATACTAAAAGAAAAAATCCATCACTGAACCATTCTTAATTTTTAGGTTTACCAATTATGAAACCATTCCCTCTATAGGAAAACAAGGCAGGAGTTTTATCTCAGATTAAATTTACTTTAAAAGTATTTCCATCCTGCCTTATCTCTACCTGTATTATTTAAGCTTTTGAAATTACTAGGGAGAAAAAGACAAGAAAATATTAAAAAATTGAGGTGGCAAAGACTTTTATCTATTTCTTTTTTTCCTGTGGATGAAATTACACAGAGGCAACAATGAGAGAAAATTCACTGTAGATCTCCAAATTTCTATGACCCCATTCTTTTGTGTAGTGAAGTAGAAATAGTTGCCATTTGAATGTGAAATGCTGTCATCTATTGGATTGTAGACTTTACCATGGACATGATTCCCATCCAGAAATGTCCCTGGAGAGTCTTGAGTTGTCAGCGTTCACATGATTATTCTTATCTTTTTTTTTTCTCATCTTGAGGTGAGAGACAGAAGTTAATGCATTGGAAGTTAGAGAAGTTGTTCAGTAATGAGATATAGCACAGACCAGGGATAGAAGAGATGTGGGAGCAAAGGAAAAAGGGAGATTGGGTGTATTGCTTGTGTGGGGTGTACTGTATCTGAAGTAGGGATTATTACCTCATTTTACAAAAGCTCAGAGCGGTCTAAGAACTTCCCGTGGCCACACAGCTGACGAGTGAAGGAGCTGGGTTTTGAAAAATAGGATGTTGAAAATAACAGGAATATGTGAAGACAGCAAGAAAGGTCAAAATCTAACATGAGATAGGTGGTGGGGTAACAGTTTTTTAATTGGTGGATGGTTCTTAGTCTCACATCCATCCTCCTTGGGGAGTGCTGAGATGGTCAACATTTAGAACAGAGTGCTAAATTCTTTCTATACAAGCACAAAATACATGGTTTTAATAAGAATGCCTTCAGTTGGTAAACTAATATTCCTTTTTCAAGGTGCTTTCTCTTAGGTGGGTAACCTAGGACCTATATTAATCCTTCACTTCAAAGTCAGAAGTGTCTGCTATTTGGATGTATGTAAGAATTTCTATAAATATGTTGTAATGGAATGCCCTGGTTATCGGATAGGACCCAAGCCTAGTTAGGATTCTCCCCTACTGAAAAGGGAGAGAGATGCCTTCTCAGTAATACCAGCAGTTAGGGAAGGCTCTGCGCTCCTTCCTTCATCACAGTGCTGGATACATGTGCCCTCTGCAGCTTAGCTCATTTCTAGTCAGTGTATGCGCTACTCCTCCCCACCCCTGAATGAAAGCATTTCCAAAAATAACAAGTGCATCCCTTTATTTGTAGACTTCCTCTTGCCAGGATCAGTATGGCTGATTTACAAATTATAGGTAGGTGTGCAAAACAGATCAAGGTTCACTGGCTCTGAGCCCACTCACTACCCCTCCCCATGATCAGATGTTGCCCTTCGTTCTCAGCTAATCGCTTCTGCAAACATTGCTAGTTCCGGACACTCAGGCTGCACTTGGATCAAAGCAGCACGGGCTGCCTCTTCTTAGAAAAGGAGAAATAAGTGAGGTCCTTCGTTTTGCAAATGACCATACTCGAAGCACGACTTCACTGGTTTAATTTTTACGAATTTGTATTTGAAATAGGTCCCTGTGCCTGCGTATTAGGCCATTTTTATTGGTGAGTAATTTGCCTCTGTCTTTTTCCCCCCTATCAGATACAGAACTCTTTCTATTGGAATTAAATTTTTACAGGAAAGAGGAAATGCCTGCAATGAAATTCCTCTCCCATAATCTGATGATAGAATGTTGCTGAGTGAAATGACTGTCGCTTCCCCAACAGCCACTGAAAAAGCGAAATTCTTTGGCATGGTGGACTAATTACCGTGTGTGTGTGTGTGTGTGTGTGTGTGTGTGTGTGTGTGTGTGTGTCCTGCTGTATTGAGTGAAATTTTTGGATTTTTCAATCATATTGACTATACAAAACATCAAAATCACACCGGCCCTCTATGAAATGTCAGTCTCTCTTTCCCTCTGCTCTCCTGGCTAATTCTGGCTAACTGCCTCTCTACTTTAGGCACGAAAAGAGAGAGAAAAGGGAATGAAGAAGAAGAGGGACAAGGTAGAAAGGGCAGTAAACACCTTCCCACAGCACCTCTCACTGGCTCACTACCCTCATCTGCTTTTATGCTTTTCTTTGACTCCAGTCTGCACTCTGAAATGTGAATGAAAATTCCAGGGAAACCTGGAGGCAGAAAGCTGCATCCCAAGGCCATTGCCACTTAACAATAGAATGTTGTGATGGTTAAGTTTATGTGTCAACTTGACGGGGCTCATAGACAACCAGAGAGCTGGTAAAACAACATTTCCTGGGGGAATCTGTGAGGGGTGTCTCCAGCAGAGATTAGCGTTTGAGTCGGTGGACTGAGTTAAGAAGATGGTCCTCATGGTGCAGGGGGGCATCTCTCAGCAACCGAGGGCCGGAAAGGAACAAAAGGTGGAGGAAGGGCTATTTTGTCCTCTTGCTTGAGCTGAGACATCCGTCTTCTTCTGCCCAGGGACATTGGCACTCCTGGTTCTCAGGCCTTCAAACTTGGACTGAATCACAGACCACAAGCTTTCTAAGGTCTCCATCAGCAGACAGCAGATGTGAAACTTTTAGCCTCCACGTAAGCCAATTCCTCATAATAAATCTCCTCATCTCTATCTCTACCTATATGAAAAAATAAACATTAAGTATATAAGTAATGATAGAGAGAGGGGGGAGAGAGAGAGAGATATCTAATTAGGTCTGTTTCTTTAAATACCCTGAGTAATAAACTGGAAAGTATGAAAGTTAGAAGCAACCTTATCTGGTCAAAATGGCAAAATGTGTAAATGCTGTGCTTGCCTTCTCCTGCAGCCACATCAAAATTACAACTAAACTATAGAGAAACCATCCTTGAGAACCACCGGAAGTCTAACTGAACAGAAGTCCTAGAACTAAGGATACACAGAAGAAGTCATGCTGAGACTAGTACGAGGGGCAGAGACACGGAACAGGCTGGCCCCACACTCACGTGTGGTGATTAAAAATTGGGACGGATATCTCAGCTTCAAGATTTCTCCCTGAGGAGCAGGAGTTCCAACTCCAGAACGGGAGTCCCAGCTCAGGGTTCCAGTGCTGGGAAGAGAAGTCTCCGTAACTTCTGGCTGTAAGAACCAGCTTGGATTATAGCTGAGTGAGGTAGAGAAGGCTGCTGAAGTCCCAGGTATTCCTCCTAAAGGGCCCGAGCACTAACTTACTCCCTCATGGACTTACCTGCTCTGAGCTCCAGCACTGGGGCAGCAGCTCAAAAGGCACCAGGGACATAGAGGGAGGAACTGAATTGTCTGACTTGAGGGAGAGGCCTGGAGGGGCAGCTTTCTCCCAGACAGAAGCGCTGATAGATGCCATGATGCCATCGTTCCTTTGCTGAGCCCTCTCCCTGCAGGTGCAGACAGATGCTTTATCTGAGTCCCCATCAACCTTGCTAACACCATTTGCCCCACCCTAGTGAGTCCCTTAGACCCTACCTTACCCAACTTATGGGCCCACCCAAGTCACTTTTGGTGGCTTTCCATACAAATGGCCTATCTTGGCTCATGCTGTGCACTTTCCTAATATCTCTCAAAGGTTTACAAACCCCAAATAAGTAACATCTGCCATGGGTGTGCCTCATACCTCTTGCTAAGCAACTCTAGGCCTGGCACTAGCAGCAGCCAGCCTCATTTCAAAGCTTAGGCTCTCCCAGGATCCTCTGAGCCCAGCACAAGTGGAAAACATCTCCAGATCACTTTGTTGCAGGCAGGGCACTTAACCTACATCAATGTCCCTCCCAAGAGGCCCAGAACCAACACACTCAGTAACCAGGTTCAGATCACACCAGAGCACCACCCAACTACCCCCACAAATGACACACTCAAAGGGCAGACTCTGCAAGCATCAGAGCCCTGCTGAAATGAATCCTGCTCCATAGGGTTAGCCCCTGAACAAGAGCTTCTCTGAGGGTCAACCCTTACACGGCTATTTCAAAAAGGCTCAACTACAATAGGAGGGCACACACCATCCACACAAAAGACACACCTAGAGTACCCAGCTCAGGTGACCAGGGAGACTGTGCCACTGGGCCCTCCAGGAAGCCTTCTATATAAGGCCATTCTACCAAGGCTGGGAGATGTAGCAGACCCACCTAATACATAGAAATAAACACAGGGATGCAGCCAAAATGAGGAGACAAAGGAACATGTCCCAAATGAAATAACAAAATAAATCTCCAAAAAAGAACTAAATGAAATAGAGACAGGCAATCTACCAGATGCAGAATTTAAAACACTGGATATAATGATGCTCAATGAGTTCAGTGAGAAATTTAACAAAGATATAGGAGAGACAAATATGGAGATAGAATACATAAAAAAGAACCAGTCAGAAATGAAGAATACAGTAACTGAAATAAAGAATACATTAGAAAAAAAATCAACAGTAAATTAAATGAAGCAGAGTATCAAATCACTATGGAAAATAAGGTAGCAGAAAACACCCAATCAGAATAGCAAAAAAAAAAAAGAATCCAAAAATATGAAGCTAGTTTAAGGGGCCTCTGGAACAACATCAAGCATACCAGCATGTTGTTCCAGAAGCCCCTTAAACTGCTATTCAGATCACATCATAGGGGTACCAAAAGGATAAAAAAGCGAGCAAATTATTGAAAACCTATTTGAAAAAAATGATGAAAAACTTCCCTAACCTGGCTAAGGAAATAGATATTCAAGTCTAGGAAACACAGAAAGTTCCAAACAAGATGAATCCAAAGAGGCCCACACCAAGATGCATCATAATTAAAATGCCAATGGTTAATGACAAAAAGAGAATCTTAAAGGCATTAAGAGAAGAGCAGTTAGCTACCAACAAGGGAATGCCCATAGGAGTATCAGCTGATTTCTCAACAGAAACTTTGTGGGCCAAAAGGGAATGGCACAAAATATTCAAAGTGATGGAAAGCAAGAACCTACAACCAAGATTATTCTATCCAGCAAAACTATCATTTAGAATTGAAGGACAGATAAAGAACTGCCCAAATCCCTCCTCCCAAACAATCTAAAGGAGTTCACCCCCAAGCCAGTATTACAAGAAATGTTAAAGGAACCTTTTTAAAAAGAAGCAAAAAAAAAAAGTAAAAAATATGAACAATAAAATGCCAATAACTACATATCTATCACCAGTTACTTTAAATGTAAATGGATGAAATGCTCTAATCAAAGACATAGGGTGGCTAAATGAATAAGGAAACAAGACTTTTACATATGCTATATACAAGAGACTCACTTCAGATTGAAAAACACTCAGACTGAAAAAGATATTTCATGAAAATGGAAACAAGCAAGCAAAAAAGCTGGGTTAGTAATATTTATATCACACTAAATAGACTTAAAACAAAGGCTATAACAAAAGACAAAGAAGGATCCAGCAATTACACTTCTGGGTATTTATCTGAAGCAACCTCAAACACTAATTTGAAAAGACATATGCATCCCTATGTACATTGCAGCATTATTTAAAATAGCCAAGATATGGAAGCAACCTAAGGGTCCACCAATAAATAAATGGATAAAGAAAAACTGGTACATATATACAATACTAAAGACCCGGTGCACAAAATTCGTGCATGTGGCGGGGAGGGTCAGCCAAGCCTGCGCCCTTTCACAGTCTGGGAGCCCTCAGGGGATGTCTGACTGCGGCCACGGAGGTGGGTCACTGGGCCTGCCCCCTGGTGGTCAGTGCATGCCATAGCGACCGGTTGTTCCCTGGTTTGGGGTTTGGTCAACTTGCATATTACCCTTTTATTATATAGGATACAATGTGACTTAGCCATAAAAATAAATAAAATCTTGCCATCTGCAACAACATGAATGTACCTAGAGGATATTATGCGAAGTGAAATAAGTCAGACAAAGACAAATAGCATATGATTTCACTTATACACAGAACCTTAAAAAACAAAATAAAAAACAAACAAAACAGAAACAAACTACAGATACAGAGAACATTTTTATGTTTTCCAGATGAGAGGGGGTGTGGGGGAGGTGGTTGAAAAAGGTGAATGAATTAAGAAGTACAAATTGATAGTTACAAAATAGTCATGGGGATATAAAGTATAGCATAGGGAATACAGTCAATAATATTTCAATAATTATGTATGGTGTCAGATAGGTACTAGATTTATTGGGGTGATTACTTCATAAAGGTATAAAAATGTCTAATTACTATGTTGTACATCTGAAACAAATAAAATATTGTAGGTCAACTATAATTGAAAAATAAAAAATTATTTTAAAAAAAGAAGTGGCTTCAATTCATTAGACACAAGGAACACAATGGTAAGAAACAGACAAAATGATTGCTTCATGCCCACGCACAGCTAACACATATCAGAGCCAGGGCTAGATGGCTGGTCTTCAGACTCCCCCAGTCCAGCGCTGTCTATCACCACCCTGCTCTCCTCAATAAGGCTCAGCTTCCCAAGTTTGGGATCATGACATCAGACTCAGGCTTTCTTCTTCCACACTCTCCTTGGCATCACACAAAGGGAGAGGGGCACTGCCACCATATTTATAGACACACCAGAATAGTGGTTTTCAACCAGCTGTGATTTTGTCTCCTCAGGATTCTTTTTCAATGCCTGGAGATATTCTTTGCTATCACAACTTCAGGAATGCTGCTGGCATCTAGTGGGTAGAGGGCAGGGTGCTGTTGAACATCCTGCAGGACAGCCCCTGCCCCGCACCCCCCTCCACACACACACTGAAGAATAATCCTGCC
>NW_005371693.1:1098102-1106399 GCF_000412655.1 Myotis brandtii
TTGCATATTACCCTTTTATTATATAGGATACAATGTGACTTAGCCATAAAAATAAATAAAATCTTGCCATCTGCAACAACATGAATGTACCTAGAGGGTATTATGCTAAGTGAAATAAGTCAGACAAAGACAAATAGCATATGATTTCACTTATACACAGAACCTTAAAAAACAAAATAAAAAACAAACAAAACAGAAACAAACTACAGATACAGAGAACATTTTTATGTTTTCCAGATGAGAGGGGGTTTGGGGGAGGTGGTTGAAAAAGGTGAATGAATTAAGAAGTACAAATTGATAGTTACAAAATAGTCATGGGGATATAAAGTATAGCATAGGGAATACAGTCAATAATATTTCAATAATTATGTATGGTGTCAGATAGGTACTAGATTTATTGGGGTGATTACTTCATAAAGGTATAAAAATGTCTAATTACTATGTTGTACATCTGAAACAAATAAAATATTGTAGGTCAACTATAATTGGAAAAAAAAAAATTTTTTTAAAAAAAGAAGTGACTTCAATTCATTAGACACAAGGAACACAATGGTAAGAAACAGACAAAATGATTGCTTCATGCCCACGCACAGCTAACACATATCAGAGCCAGGGCTAGATGGCTGGTCTTCAGACTCCCCCAGTCCAGCGCTGTCTATCACCACCCCGCTTTCCTCAATAAGGCTCAGCTTCCCAAGTTTGGGATCATGACGTCAGACTCAGGCTTTCTTCTTCCACACTCTCCTTGGCATCACACAAAGGGAGAGGGGCACTGCCACCATATTTATAGACACACCAGAATAGTGGTTTTCAACCAGCTGTGATTTTGTCTCCTCAGGATTCTTTTTCAATGCCTGGAGATATTCTTTGCTATCACAACTTCAGGAATGCTGCTGGCATCTAGTGGGTAGAGGGCAGGGTGCTGTTGAACATCCTGCAGGACAGCCCCTGCCCCGCACCCCCCTCCACACACACACTGAAGAATAATCCTGCCCCAAATGCCAACAGTGCTGAGGTGGAGAAACCTACACTCCCAAGGCTGGTCTGCCAAACCCAGAGGCAGGTCTGTCCTTGGGATTTGGTTTTGGCAGGAGCGTTGCAGATCTGCGGACATGAGACCAGTAGATTGAGTGGCAGGATAGGAGCAGGGTAACACATCTGGTTGCTGGCCTGGCTCTGCTCTAAACCAGTCTGTGCACCAGAAGCCACTTCTTGTCTCACTCCGATTTCAATGGAAGATTCCATGCCCAGAGTGGTCATGGCTGCAGGGACTGGGAATCGTTCGGATACTGCCCACAGAAGGTGCCTTGGAAACTCTGAGCATGCCCAGCCAGGCTTGGCTATGGGTGAAGCACTGTGTGTGTCAGGTTGTGTCTGCAGTGTTCTGGCTTTCACTCCAGCAGGAAAGTCAGGGCCAGAGCACAGACTGTGGGCAAGACACCCTGACCTGAGCTTCCTCACCCCTCACTCTGCAGTCCCCCTCCCCGACAGCCCCAAACCCTGGGCATTCACACTCACCTTCTACCTCCCACAGCATCCCAAAGCCATTGCTTATTTTCTACAATTTGCTTTGCCCCCAAGTTGCTTTCCCAAATCCCAATTCCTCTTTTTATAATCATCATTAACAATCTCTAAAGTTCATTCCAGACCAGACCTTCTATGACAGTAAATCCGTGGGTCCATTCAGTTTCCTACTAGCTTTGCACTAAACCCTCAAAACTATTATGGAAAACTTCCTAGTGACGCTGCTGCTAAAATGATGGCTTTGCTGCCCCCTCCTGTCCACCAGCTTGGGCCATACCTGAGTACCTTATGCCTTTATTTCCTCAGATGCCCAGCACCTAAAAAAAAATTCTCCCTGGAGGATCCTTGAAGTCCTTTGAGAATTACTGTTCAAAAGACATTTACTAGAAATTCTTGAGGCCCACAAATGGGTGTATCTGGTGCCTCACTTGGGAGATGCTCAACAAAGATTTGCTAACGTGGTTTGTAATCAGCAGGGCCCACAAATATAACGGCGCCTGTGTTGCTTTAAGTGGCTTATGTCGCTGGAAAATCGCCTGTGCACCATTTCTTTAAGTTTCCATTTCATTAGTACTGCCCAGAGAGATTTTTTTTTAATCACTCTTAGTTTCTCGTCCTCTACCCAGAAACTCACAGCAGAGGAGGAAAAAGAAAATAAAATCCAGAACAATAAAGGAGTCTTAGTGCCACTGCTGTCCCCAGATCTGAATCTTAAAGGACACTGCTCTGAGCCAAAGCGTTGGTGAGTTTTGTTTCACCGTTATCGAACCTCGAGAAGCACTAAGTTAAAAATTAACCGATCTGCAATCAGGCTCTTGTTTTGTCTATTTAAAAACGTAGAGGCATGGACACAGTCTTTTGGGCGAAACAGCCTTTTAACCCAAAGGAGAATTAATTTAAGGAAATCGCTGCGAATGTGGCAGTTGTGAACCAGAATCTGTTCATGTGCACAGCCGTACTTTCCATCAAGCCTATTGTTTTAACTGAGAAATCTCCCCCGAGCAGAAACCACAGCCACAAAATGTCACAACAGGGAGTAAAACACCCTGACTACTTAGTGACTCAGAAGTCACGACACCTCGGCTCTGCAGTGGCAGCGGGGCTTGCTGGAGCTGTGGAGATGTTCATTAATTGTGTGGGGCTCCGGGATGCATTTTGGTTTTGCAAGCTCTTTGGCAGCTCCTGCCTTCCTGTTTATCGGCCGGCCTCCACGTGCTCACACAATTCAGAACACAAGTGAGGTCTTTTACAATTCAAAACCAGGAAAGACCAGGACATTTGTCATTAGACTGCAAATAAAAAGATCTCAGTGCTGGAAGTTGTGTGTCCCTATCTCCTTCCCTTTGAAGGCTGCAATTAAGCATGTTCATGGAGAATGCATCCTTGCCATCCTAAGAAAAGGGGGGATATGAACCCAATTATTTGATAGTCAACTTTGCCCCTGAAATAAATGAAACTGCAAAGCTGTCTTTTACCAGATGCCCAGGCACTGACAGAAAGCTGTGCGACCAGAATTTCATATCCATTCCCTTGGGGCATGATTTAAACCAAGAAATCTGTCGTCAGGAGGCAAGTGGGAAACTGCTCGGGGACAGCTGAACAATGATGGTGAAGGGTTTTTGTCTCCCCCTCAACCCCGTAAAACTAAGTGAAACCGATCTCTGATTGATTATTAAACACTTTGCATTAAATGGCTGGGGGATATTCTGCTCATTAAATCCATGATTTTTAGCAGAGCTATTTCTGCAGGATTATACTGTGGGGGGGAGGGGTTAGGGGGAGAAGAGGGGGGGCCGAGATAATGAGAAGGAAGTAATAGCATCAAGTTGGCAAAACTCTTGAGGAAGTTAAAAACACACGTCTGTTAGCAACATCGCCTGCCAAACGGGTGACATTCTTTTTGAGGTGAAGGAATCAGGTGAACACTCCATAAGTTACATAAATGTGTAATCACTAATTACTGTAATTTTAAAATTTTTTTAAAGAATCAGGTGAACAAATATAAGTTATCACCTTTACTATGGAAAGCAGTTACTCACTATGGGGAGTGGAAGAATAATGTCTAATGGAATTATTTTCTTCTTTTTGGGAAAGACATGCATTTAGGACAAATTTTCTGCATCTCAAATTGATTCTTTGAAGTATTAGTACTAATAAAGGTTAACATGTTTCTCCTTATTTTGGTCATAAATTATGTCTGCTATCGCCGATTTGTGCCTTTTAAAAGATTTTGCACACCAGTGCCTTGCACCACGGGATATAATATAAACATGGATTCCTTGGTCTTAAACAGAACATTTGATGGGACTCAAAGGTGTGAGTACAGGAGGTATCATTATGCTTTTATTTACTAGATGTGTGTTCTTCCCGTTCTCATGGATTTTATATTTTCTTCCACTTTACTTGGAATAACATCGTCTCCTCTCTATCTCAGATGATTACCTTTTTGTTCAGAATTCACTAAACGAATACAGTTATTCTGTTTGTTGCTAAGCAACTGAGCTGGGTTACCCAGAAGAATCTCACTCCACTGTCAGATCCTTGTTCCCTTTTTGATAATTGACCACAGAGAGAGTTTGCTGGTGAGGAAGAAGAGCTGGCAATCAAGAGGCTTGAGGAATAAAAAAGAATGAACTGTTCCAGTTTTGTCAAACACTTTTACATAGACAAATTCAATGGAATACCATTTAATAATAAAAGGAATGGACCACTGATACACACAACATGGATGAAACTTAAATGCGTTAAGAAGAAGCCAGGCACAAAAGAGTATGTGCTATGTCTATTTCACTTCGTTTAGATGAAACTTGAGAAAAGACACAGGGAATTTCTAGGGATGACGAAAATGTCCCAACATCTGTATCTCGATTGTAGAAATTATACAAGATGCAAATTGAAATGAAATTTAAACAGATGCATTTATTTTATGCAAATTATACCCCAATAAAGAAAGCAAAGCTATTAGCACTCATTGTATGTAGTTTCTTAAATGTGGTTTTAGTTGTGTTATTTTTTTTTTTATTAAATCTTTATTGTTCAGGTTACATTTGTTCCTCTTTTTTCCCCCCCATAACTCCCCTCCTCCCAGTTCCCACCCCACCCTCCGCCCTCACTCCCCACCCACTGTCCTCATCCATAGGTGCTCGATTTTTGTCCAGTTTCTTCCCGCATCTCCCATTCCCCTTTCCCCCCCAAGAATAGTCAGTCCATTCCCTTTCTATGTCCCTGATTCATTATAATCACCAGTTCATTCTGTAAATCAGATTATTTATTCACTTGATTCTTAGATTCACTTGTTGATAGATGCATGTTTGTTGTTCACAATTTGTATCTTTACCTTTTTCTTCTTCCTCCTCTTAAAGGATACCTTTCAGCATTTCATATAATACTGGTTTAGTGGTGATGAACTCCTTTAGCTTTTCCTTATCTGTGAAGCTCTTTATCTGACCTTCAATTCTGAATGATAGCTTTGCTGGATAAAGTAATCTTGGTTGTAGGTTCTTGGTATTCAGCACTTTGAATATTTCTTGCCATTCCCTTCTGGCCTGCAAAGTTTCTGTTGAGAAATCAGCTGACAGTCGTATGGGTATTCCCTTGTAGGTAATTGAGTCTCTTTCTCTTGCTGCTTTTAAGATTCTCTCTTTGTCTTTTGCTCTTGGCATTTTAATTATGATGTGTCTTGGTGTGGTCCTCTTTGGATTCCTTTTGTTTGGGGTTCTCTGCGCTTCTTGGACCTGTAAGTCCATTTCTTTCACCAGGTGGGGGAAGTTTTCTGCCATTATTTCTTCAAATAGGTTTTCAATATCTTGCTGTCTCTCATCTTCTGGCACCCCAATTATTCTGATGTTTGTACGCTTGAAGCTGTCCCAGAGGCTCCTTACACTATCTTCATATTTTCGGATTCTTTTTTCATTTTGCTTTTCCGGTTGGGTGTTTTTTGCTTCTTCGCATTTCAAATCTTTGACTTGATTCTTGCGCTCCTCTGGTCTGCTATTGGGTGTCTGTATAATATTCTTTATTTCAGTCCGTGTATGCTTAATTTCTAGTTGGTTCTTTATCATAGCATCGAGGGTCTCATTAGTTTTCGTGACTCTCTCCTCAAGTTTATTGACAGCTTCTAGCACATTTTTGCAAGCCCTCAAAATTGCGATTTTTAGCTCTATATCCTCCATTTCTGTCATGTTTTTTTGTCTCCGCATTTTTTATGCTTTCTTGGTGCACCCCCTAGTGGTCTTTGTGCGCAGTCTTGTTCTAGTTGAGCCTTGATTGTTGTAGTTAATACTAGAGGGATTTGACCACCAGGCCGACTGGCTGTGTGAATCAGCTGTGTCTGCCGCGGAAAACTTCTGTCCTCTGGGGAGGTGCTAATCTAGCCTTTGCCTGAGGCGATCTGGCAAATGGCTCTGCGCAGGGCTTGGGCGGGGCGGGCTCAACAGGGCGGGCGGAGGGAGCGGTTATAGCCCCTCTCAGTCCCGTTCCCAGAGGCTCTGCTTCTCAGAACCCCAGGAACCGCTGCAAACCTCGGAGAGAAAGCTGCCTTCCAACTGATGCCAGACACTCCCGCTTCTCCCGTTTGGGTCCGAGTCCCCAGCGATTCGCCCGTATCTGGAGCTCAGAGTCTGAGACTCCCCCCTGACCGAAAACGACAACCGCGCTCTCAGCCACCAGCCCGCTTTGCGCGCGCACCTCCGCACCTGAGTTTTTTCCACACTGCGCCTCCTCTGAGCCTCGGTGTGCTGTTGTTTTTCCTTCTAGTTGAAGAGTCTCTCCTCTCAGCCAGCTCCTGTGGTTCTGGGTGATGTCCGTTCCGTCTTTTAGTTGTATTTTTGAAGTGGTTGTTTGCGGCAGCAGTCTCCGGTGTTTACCTATGCCGCCATCTTGGTCTCCTAGTTGTGTTATTTTTTAGGACTAGGAATATCTTTTCCTATGGAGAATAACTTTTTTTTTACAGGGAAAGGAATTTCGTGTCACATAAATATAATACAACTTAATTTTTAAAAAAAGAGTTTTTATTATTTTTTTTTAAAGAACACTTATTTGAAAAGTATTAAAATTAATAATTCTCCCTTGGCTGCTTGTTACCTTTACATTTTATTTTTATTAGTTATACATGCTAATAACTCCTATTCTACAGAAACAACTACTTTCAACTCTTTTAAGCTATTCTCTTGGAATTAATTTAGCATTTCTACTAATATGTTTACATGTTGCTTCCTGATTTTTCAGATTATGCTTTATTGGTTTCTTACTCTAGAAATATTATATTTCACATTCTCTCTCTCTCTCTCTCTCTCTCTCTCTCATACACACACACACACACACACACACACACACACACACACACTTCCAGTTTCTCATCTTTCCAATGAGGTTATAATTGTTTTTGGTGCTTACCTTATTTAGACTATATATAAATGCCATTCACTGCTGAGACAAGTAGAAACCATAATTTCTTTTCCTGCATAACTTTTTGTTTTCCCTGGAGTTAATAAGTGCTGGGGTTTTGTTTGTGTTTAGTTTGTTCCAATGAGGTCCCATGCCTCCAGGTGAACCACACAAATGTCACCCTGCTCCTCCTTTCTGATCATCCCCTGCACTCCCTTCGCCTCTCACTGGATTGATATGTTTTGGGAAACTCCCTTAAAAAGAATAAATAGCCTGACTGTCATGGAGCATTGACCTATGAGTCAGGAGGTCACAGGTTGATTCATGGTCAGGGCACATGCCCAGGTTTCAGGCTTGATCCCCAGTGTGGGGTGTGCAAGAGGCAGTCAATCAATGATTCTCTCTCATCATTGATGTTTCTATCTCTTTCTCCCTCTCCCTTCTTCTCTGAAATTAAATATATATACTAGAGGCCCGGTGCATGAATTTGTGCACAGGTGGGGTCCCCCTGGGTGGCCTGCAGGGATCATGTAAACCCGCAGTTGAACGCTGCCTGCAGCTCCTACCTGCTGCTCCCACTCATCCCGGTCCCATAGTGCCTGCCACAGGCTTGGGCCCAATCAGTTCCGATTAGGAGAGGCTCACGCTGTCACAGCAGCACTTGCCAATCATGAGCCCTGCATCTGGTGCCCTCCCAAGGGGAGTGGCCTGCAAGATCGGGCTGAAACTGGCTCTCTGACATCCCCCAAAGAGTCCCGGATTGTGAGAGGGTGCAGGCCAGGCTGAGGGACCCCACTGGTGCACAATTGAGGCTGGGGAGGGACCACAGGAGGGCTCCAGGGCATGTCCGGCCCTTCTTGCTCAGTACCGATCAGCGGGACCCCAGCAGCAAGCTAACCTACCGGTCGGAGCAGCTGCCCCCTGGTGGTCAGTGCACATCATAGTGAGCGGTTGAACAGCCTTAGCATATCATTAGCATATTACGCTTTGATTGGTTGTTTGGTTGTTCTGCCGTTCAGTCTATTTGCATATTACCATCCTATCTAATAAAAGAGAAACATGGTAATTAGCCGTACCTCCGCTACCCTTCCCATTGGCTAATCAGGGAGATATGCAAGTTAACTGCCAACCAAGATGGCGGCCGGCAGCCAGGCAGCTGACGTGAACAGGGAGGCTTGCTTGCTCCAGTGACAGAGGAAGCCAGGTTCCCCACCTGCCTTGCCGGCCTCTGAGCTGCACTCTAAGCAACATTGTAACAAATATAGAAGCTAAACCAAACCCCAGAAACCTGCTTTAGTCAGCCAGGCTCCAGCCAGCAGGACCGCAACATTGTTTCAAATACAGAAGGTAAACAAAGGCCAGAAACCTGCTTTCAGCAGCCGAGGCCT
>NW_005371693.1:1107460-1121314 GCF_000412655.1 Myotis brandtii
GGAGCCTCTCCTGCCTCCTCAGCAGCGCTAAGGATGTCCAACTGCAGCTTAGGCCTGCTCCCCGCTGGCAAGTGGACATCCCCCAAGGGCTCCCGGGCTGCCAGAGGGATGTCTGACTGCCAGTTTAGGCCCAATCCCCTGGTGAGCGGGCCTAAGCCAGCAGGTGGACATCCTCTGAGGGGCCCCAGACTGCGAGAGGGCACAGGCTGGCCTGAGGGACCCCCCCCCCCCCCCCCCCCCAGTGCACAAATTTTTGTGCACTGGGCCTCTAGTATATATATAAAGGATGAATGGTCTGCTTGATTAAAAACATTTTTAATCTACTCATATGTAAATGATTGCTTGTCTGGGTATAGATATCAAGATGGAAATGTATTTCCTTCCTGAAATTTGAAGCCATTTTTCCACTCTAATCTTAATTTCTAGTGTTATTTTGAGAAATCTATGCCATTCTGGTACATGTTGCTATAGGAAACCATTTCCTTTTGCTGAAAGATTCTCACAGAATCTTCTCTCTTCCCAGTGTTCTGAAACATCACAATGACCTTCACTAGCGTGGGTTCATTTTTACCCATTGTACCAAGGACTCAATGGTCCCTTTCAATCTGTCAATTTATTTTCATCTGTTCTGGAAGACTCTGAACTGTTTCTCTGATGATTACTTTCATTCCTATTATTTATATGTTTGGATACTCAGGACTCAATTTCCAATTATCTTTTCATCCCTATTTTCTATTGCTTGGTGTGTTTTCTCAATTTATCTTCTAATATGTCTATTGAGCTTGTTGTTATTATATTGTGATTTCTAAGGGTTCCTTTTTCACAGAGAGTGATATATTCTTTTATTTCTCTGCATATATTAATGTTCTGTCTTAGTTTTGCTCGCCCTATAAAGTCTCCTCCAAGTTTGTGTCTTCCATATGTTTGGATCTTTGTCTTAGTCTGTTTGGACTATTGTACCATAGACTGAGTGCTGTATAAACAACACACATTTATTTCTCACAGCTCTGGAGGTTGGAAGTCCAAGATCAAGGCACCAGCTGATTTGCTGTCTGGTGAGCAATTGCTTTTAGGTTAATAGGTGGCTGTCTTTTCACTGTGTCCTCTCACAAGAGCTCTCTGGGGCCTCTTTTACAAGGACACTAATCCCATCACGAGGGCTCCACCCACATGACCTAATCACCTCCCAAAGCCCCATCTCCTAATACCATCATCTTGGGGATTAGAATTCAACATATGGATTTTGGGGGGGAATACAAGAATTCAGGTCATTGTGGTCTCTCTCTCTTATGATGAAGGCTTTCCACAGATGTCCAGTGATCTGCTTTCTGCTATACTTAAGACTGGAGCACTAAATGGCAGACGGGGAGCTCTCTGTGTGTAGATGGGCTTGCCATGTGGGCCTCACTTTCTGTCAGGTAAGGAAGAAGGAAGATCTGGGGCCCCGATGCTTCTTACATAGACTTTCATCGAATCCTTTGGTTTCCAACACCATTTTCAACACTATTCTAGTGGTGTCCACACAGCTAATTCCTGAGCTCTGGGGTCCTGCCTTTTGGCTTTCCTAATTGCATACTTAGAATTCATCTTGCTTGGATCTGTATCTCTTTCTGCTAAAGAGATGCCTTCTGTTATCCAGCTGCAAATTTCCCCTCCTCCTCTTCTTATCTGGGTAGATTTACATGTTATGATGACTGTTAGTTATTTGCTAACCCTTTTTGGCTTGCTTTGTGAGGTTTTAAGAGAGGATAGAGAGAAATACTTGAGATTCACCATCCATCTTTAACTAGAAAAAAATTTGTTTTAGATGTTTGAATTTTATATCATGGACCAGTAGAAAAAAAGAAGGAGTTGGGAAAACACACAGATATAGACAAAGTTGATATGGGAAAATATACACACACAAAAGAGAAAAGTTTGACAAAGCAAGACATACACAGGGCACACGAAGGCCAGTTTGGAAAGACAGACTCATGAAATAACAGGTTTGTGGAATGCTATTGTGTCACTGTCCTTGTTCTGTAAGAGAAGGAAAAAGAGCAAAGTTCTTCTTCATGGAATTCACCAGTGCCATTGAACAGAAGTAATGGCAGTGTGATTCCTTGTGACCTACAAAGACTGTGGACTTATGCCTTTAATGAAACAGAATTTGTCCCTTAATTCCTGTTCCCTCTCCCAGCTCTCTGCACTCTGTAACCAAAGGAAGATGTTCTGCTAGTTACCAGAGAAGGTGAAATTCTGAGGAGCTCAGGGCAGACGAGGCCTAAGGCGAGCTCAGTATCTTTGGATTGAACAATCTCTGTGCCCAGATACTTTAGTCCAGTGGTCGGCAAACTTCCGCTCCTGAGCCACATGCGGCTCTTTGGCCCCTTGAGTGTGGCTCTTCCACAAAATACCAACTTCTGTGCATGGGCCACGAAGTTTCAATTGCACTGTACATGCGCGCCCGCTCGTGGTATTTTGTGGAAGAGCCACACTCAAGGGGCCAAAGAGCCACATGTGGCTCGCGAGCTGCAGTTTGCCAACCACTGCTTTAGTCTATTATAACTGGAGGCACAGTGCACAAAATTCATGCATGAGTACCATCCCTAGGCCTGGCCTGCAATCAGGGCCATCTTCCCCGGCTGCCGGCAGCTAGCCCTGCCCCCCGCTACCACCCACCCCTAGTTCCCCATTCAACCATCGGGCGATCCGAGCCTACCGGCTGGAGGGAGAAACCAAGAGGTTGGCCATGCCCAAGAGGTTGGCTCACCCTCCCTCCCTGCAGGTCATCCTCTGTGTGTGGGGCAACCGGTGGGGCGAGGGCCTTGGCTTGGTGCCAGCCTAGTGCCGTGATGGGAGCCTGCCGGCTGGGGAAACAGACTGAGAGGTGGTCAGTGCGTCGTTCTGGTTGTTCCACTGTTAGGGTCAATTTGCATATTAGCCTTTTATTATATAGGACAATGCATCACCAAAAGCAAACAAAGTATCTAACAATGGAGGGATGACTTTTTTAACGTCATATTTTTGCACTTTGGACACATATTATCTCTAAACTTCACAACCCTGCAAGGAAGGCATTCGTATTTCCATTTCACAAATGATGAAACTGTGGCTCAAAGAGGTGATGCGATTTGCCCAAAGCTACCTTGAAAGGAAAGGATTGAAACTGATTTCGAAGCCAGTGGTTATTGCCTGTATCATGCTGCAAGAAAGCCAAGACATCCTTTCTAGACATCCTTTTCTCGGATTATCTGTTTTTGTTTCTTGAGTTGACTTAAACTCAATAGATATGTCTTAATTACTATAACCAGGGAAGCAAGAAATTGCAAGTTCCTAAAGCTTCACCAGCCATCAAGAAGCATTTCAAATAGGCAAAGGGGCAGATACTTAGCAAACCAATGAGCTGCTGACACCGTCAGAATTTCCAGAGCTGTGAGTTAAAACGGCAAACAACACAAATCCATTGGCAGACTGCCAACGCTTCTGTCTGCCCTCACAGCACCGGATTTTCACAACTGTGTGCCCTTGACTGGTGCAAACCCTGCAAAATACCTTCTAAGTATCATTATTTTGAAACTTGAGAGGACCACAGAAAAATTCAGATAGCTCGTTCCCAAGCGAAGTTTCAAGATACCACAGAAAACATAACACACTCTCAAATGTGGGGATTTTCCATTAAAAAGTACGATCTGTAGCAACTTGTGACACTTAAAAAAAGCCACACACAGCTGTTCCCTTGCCTGCCAATGCCATAATCTTGTTTCCTAACTGCAGCTCAGTGGAAGAAATTAATCTTCACAGACTTGCTTTGATGTCAATCTACACAGGAACCAAGACCAAAATCAGAGAATGCATGGGAGTTGGCCATTATACTTCACCATTTCTGCAGCAATTAGGCTCCAAACTCTGCAAAACACCCAAGCAACAGTTAGAAGCTCACTTTGCAAAAGATTAAAATATCAGCTGTCCTACCCAAAATAATCTACATTATCGGTGATAAATAAGCCTGAAACTAAGGTTTTACAGTTTTATTTAATCACAATTCTAAAAAGAATTCACACTGAAATGCAAACACTAAAAATACCTTACGGGTGTGTACTGGGGCGGGTGTGGGGGCGTGGGTGCAGGCAGGGAGAGGTCAAGGGGGGGAAAAGGAGACATATGTAATACTTTAAACAATAAAGAATTTAAATTTAAAAAAAATGCCTTAAGACACTACCCCTCTAACAGGCATTTCCTTTTAAACCGGAGACAGCCCCATCACTGCTCATGCTCTCCATTCTTTGGCTCTCTCTTTTTCTTTTATATTCTTTTTAACTTAGTTAGGTGTGTGCTATTGTTGCTTAGAATCACAAGGGAACGCCAAAGAATTATTCTTGTGGAGGATTCAAAATTTTGAAAAGACAGCCAAAATAATTTATTCATTTGCAGAAGGATGGAATTTTCCAGGAAGCTACGGAAAAAAAAATGTCAGTAACCATATTTTGCCTGAAGCTTGAACAGTTTAAAGCAGGGAAATGTCACGATAGTGAACCAAGTAGAATTAGATCGCTGCCTCTGACAACCAGACAGGATCCCTGAGAAAAAGCGGAGGGGCCTTGGTGCTTGAGCTCCCTGAACACACCAGCTGACATCCCTCTGCGGACACTTTTGCTTTCTGTGATGCCGGCATCCCCAGTCAGTTCTGCTCTCCTCTGCTGCTGAGGAGGAGGGGTGAGGAGAGCAGAAAAGAACAGAAGAAGGAAGGGATGTGCCCGTATTCCTGGCACCCACCTTCTTCAGTGGCTCCAATGTGCCAAGGAAGAAGATGAAAAAGACAGCCCCTTTCTAGAGCAACATAACATCTGATGAGTTGTGTGTGTCACAGATTGTCACCCATTGGCCCCAGAACAAAGGACATGAAGGTACTAGGCATAGTACTTGGCACATGGTACATGCTCTTGAGGTTTCTGTTAAATCTCAGTCCAATCTAAGTGGCTAGGGTCTGTTGTGCTCCATTGTGGGAATGTGACTTACTTGGTGTGCACCTTCCAGGGGGGCACTGTGGGCAGGGTGAGATGAGTGTGGTGGGATTGAGAAGTCGGGGCAGGGGGGCAGGGGGGGGCAGCACAACTCTGAAGATAAAAGGACAAGGGAGAAAAGACTGCCAGTTACTACCAAATACCCATCATTCCCCCCCCCCCCCACACACACCCTTCTTCTTAAAGACCAAGCTCCTATTTTTAGCTGGGCACTCAACGGGTTACAGTTCTTGGCCTCCCTTGCAGTTTGAAGTGCCCAAATGACTAAATTGTGGCCAATAAGTTGTACATAAATATGTTGAGTGGGACTTCCAGGAAGTTTTCTTGAAGGGCATAGACTAATGGGAAGAGTCCTTTTTGCACTTCTGCTGCACTTCTTTCTCCTCCCTTGAAGATGTGATAGCTCCAGCAGCTATTTTGGACCATGAGGTGGCCTCGGACATTTTCAGTGCATGCATGCAATGACCTCCAGAGCGTGTGTCCCACCAGACCACCTTGGCAACCCTGTGCAGCTCACCTGCTGCTATGCGGCAGAGAAGCAGACAGCTACCTTGCTGAAACAACTGTTATTCGGTGGTTTTCTGTGTGACCAAACTTAATTTTAACTAACCAAGAAATCTACTTGCCTTTGCCCTCCAAGTGACCTCAAGTGAATGTAAATGGCTTCCCATTTATAGTTACTTAAATCAAGTATGCTGACAGTTTTCTTTATCGCTAAATGATAACTTTGTTTTAGCATGATTTGTTTGATTAAAACACTTCTTTTTTTACACATGCTTTTTCTGGTTTGCTATCAGATTTCCAAGAAATAGAAAGAAGTCAACTTGTTTTCAATGCACCAGTGTTTTCCTCAAACCCCACCATCCAAGAGCAATGCAGGATCACAACAATGGGAACGGTTGGCCTCTCCAATAGCTCTAGAAGTCCCAAGAGGAAGATCTCACATTTGCTCATGACACTGCCCTTTGCCTAATGATACTTTCTCTTCCTGTTCGGCTCCCTGACGCTGCCTAGAAGGGGGGCGACCTTTGCTTCTGACAAGTGTGAGGTTCGACCTGTTTCCTCTAGTTCAAGTCACTGCTCCAGAGTAATCCACATGTATCCTTTCTATCTTCCTGAATCCTCGTCACACACTTGCTCCAACAAGGACGTCTTGTGCTTTCAGTATCTTAAGTTGCTTTATAGCAGTGGTTCTCAACCTTCTGGCCCTTTAAATACAGTTCCTCATGTTGTGACCCAACCATAAAATTATTTTCGTTGCTACTTCATAACTGTAATTTTGCTACTGTTATGAATTGTAATGTAAATATCTGATATGCAGGATGGTCTTAGGCGACCCCTGTGAAAGGGTCGTTCAACTGCCAAAGGGGTCGCGACCCACAGGTTGAGAACCGCTGCTTTATAGGAATTTTAGTGAAAGAGCTCTTTCTAAATGTACTTTTTTTTTTTTTCCCCCAGCACAGAACCCTTTCCCTAGAATCTAAGCTGGATTGTAAGACTCTGGGGGGAGGTTTATATCTTATTATTCTTTGCATTTCTCACACCTGCCATAATGTCTTAATTCATTTGATCTTTCATAACAAAAATACCATGAACTGGGGCTTATAAGCAACAAACATTTATTTCTCACATCTTTAGAGGCTGGAAGTCTGAGATCAAGGTGCCTGCAGATGCGGTGTCTGGTGAGAACCTCATCTGGGTTCATGGACTTCTCCCTGCGCCCACACAGGGCAGAAGGGGGAGGGCGCTCTCTGAAGTCTCTCCTATAGGGGCACTAATCAGATCATGAAGGCTCCACCTTATGACCTCCTCACCTCTCACAAACATTTGGGGGACACAAACATTCAGACCATTGCACATAGTGCTTGATACCAGGAAGGTACTTATTAAAGTTTTCGAATGAATGAGGGCACCAGTGGCCAATAGCATGATTGCATTTATTCTCTCTTCTAACCCCAAGCAATCACCTTGGTGCCAAACTCAGCCCTTGCATGTCCCAGCTCTCATCCTTAGAGACAAGTTCTTTCCCAGTGATTCTTTTTACCTGTGAATATCAAAAAGGATCTTATGTTCTCAGCATGTGACTCTGCACCACACACAGTCCTGGACATCTAGGAGAGGAGACAGTCCTTTGCCTCAGTGTCCCTGGTATGCTCCAAGTAAGGGTCAGCATTTAACTGTGGAAGTCCACACCTGAGCATCTCTAATCCTTAACTCCCTACTTTTCTCTCCCTCCATACTCCCACTATTCCTCAGCATTGTGATACCCATTTGAGACTGGGCAGATATTGGACGAAAAGGTAACTTTTAGGTGCTTGGGCTAGACTCCCTCATGTGACAACTTTTAGGTGATGGTGTGGGGGTTTAGTCTCTTGAGTCACATAGCAGGAGAGTGCATGATGGACACACAATTCAGCTCCTAAATCTGGATGTGGGCATGGGGAGGGGGGGAACTTACTACCTGTTAACCTCCTATTGTAAAGAGCCACTGTGCCGTCCAAATACATATTTGTTGGCAAATCAATGAATGCACACACAGAGAAGTTGCTGATCTGTGGCTTTAAAGCAAATCCTTGGGAACATTACAAGTCATTCATACAAAGCAAATGCAGCATGGTCAGCCTTGGTACATAAACGAGCACGGGCTTCCCTCTGGTTTATGGATTTTGCTAAGCCAACTAAGAAAACTGTCATATGCCACTCACCATTATGTCCCTCTCAGCTGTAGATTATAAAAGCTATATAGGCTCATGTACAGTTTCAAAGATGCTCAGAAACTCTTTTCTCTCTTTCCTTCCAATTTGAATCCTTGTCCTAGTGGAACAGATGAGAAGCTGAGACACCTGGGTTCAAGTTGGAGCTCCGACAGCATGTTGTGTGAGTGTAAGTGTGTGGTTCATTTGGCCAAATGATTTCATCTCTCTACACCTCAGTGATGGTGATAATGGAGACAATAAGTCCTGCTGGGTTTAACTCACAATTTTGTGTAGACATCAAACTGAGGAATTCATTTGAAACACACTTTAAAACCCCAAAGTCTATAATGCTTATTTCCATTTTCTAGCTTTTTCCTTTTCCCCCCCTTTTCTTGTGTCCTTAACTCATATGCTTTTCCTTCTTTCTTTGTTGTGTTTACATGGATTTGTACACTTTTTTTAATGCTGGAAAAACCCCTTTAACCTGTGAGCTCCATTTGGCTTTATTGTAAGAGAAACCAAGGTTCAGCTGCCTGTTGCCATGAAAGCCAAATTCCTGAGTCAGGCTCTGGTGAAAAGGGAAAGAGTTTTATTCAAGTGTCAGCCACCTGAGAAGATGGGGAGCTCTTGTTCCAAAATCCATCTCAACATCTCGGTAAGGCAGAGGTTTCCATAAGGAGGGAGAGTAAAAGAAAAACAAAGACATCAGAAGGAAGGGGTTGAAGAGTTCTCTGTGTGCAGGCCAGCACAGTCCATTTCGATAAGGACCTTAAAATTAGTCAAGTGATGGTCTGGTGTGTGTCATTTTGGTTTTTGTCATTCTGGTTTTTTGTCATCCTGGTTTTATGGTTGAAGGTCAGCAATTCTCTTAGAGCTGGAATGAAGATCAGAGTCTTTATCTTTTGAAGTTAGTTCCTAGGATTTTTATGCAAACACGCTCTTTATCTACAAGCTGCATACTAGTCAGAGTCAGCATTTACAGAAACAATGTCAAAAGAATGGTGGGGTGGGTTACAATTCTCCACTGTTACATTATCTTCCTAAAACTGAGCAAATTAGAAGAACAGAATGATGGTAAGTTGTACTTGGATACGCTGCCAAATGATGCACTTTATAAGCGAAATAAACTAGAAATCAACATTATAATGATAATTTAAAAATGAGCAGTTGTTGTATGTGGACAGTATGATAGCTTCAGGCACTTGGTCGTGCACTATTTGAATTGGCAACACTTCTCTCCTTAGGGACAAGTTATTTTCTGCCCAAACATTATGTCTGAAATACAGATAGTTTCTCATTTAAAGCACTGAAAAAGTGATATGAGACTTTCTTCTGACCAGTTGAGTTGAACATTAAAATCACACCTGTCGCCAAAACCGGTTTGGCTCATTGGATAGAGCGTCGGCCTGCAGACTGAAGAGTCCCAGGTTCGATTCCAGTCAAGGGCATGTACCTTGGTTGAGGACACATCCCCAGTAGGAGATGTGCAGGAAGCAGCTGATCAATGTTTCTAACTCTCTATCCCTCTCCCTTCATCTCTGTAAAAAGAAAAAAAAATCAATAAAACATATTTTAAAAGAAAAATCACGCCTGTCACTTCTGAATATGTTTTTACTATCAATATATATTATTGTAATGCAAAAACTGATTAAATATGTATTACCTCATTTACATGTAAATACCGAAGTCCAATCCCATTTGAAGGACTATGTCCAACAAAAATCAAGTGATGTCTGTCTCCTGTGGTGGTTTCAAGCTGCACTCTGTGGAGTGTCACCACCAGCCCTCAGGATATGCCTCACTGGGTAGAATCCACACCTGCCATTCACTCTTGAGCCACTGTATGTACCTCCTCCTTGATATGTTTTATATTTAGTAGTTCTGAGTAAGGTTTTGCTTAAACAAAGTTTCCAAAACAAAAGCATTTGAAAATCTCTGAGTTAGTCATCCCTAGGATGATAACCTATGAGCATATTTTCACGTGTTATGCCTGTTTTTGTTCACGTCCAGGCCACACAGAGACCTCATGATGTTTGTTAGGTACTCAAATATATACCCAGTATGGCAATCACAGAGCTTGAACTATCAGAGACTGTCCGTGTAATTTTATTCTTTTCCCTCGCATCCTCCCTTTTCCTTTAATAAAAGTTACTTGTTAACTATGAATAAAACAAAACAAAAAACTAAGCAAAGGACTTCATATAAAACACATGTTCAGTATGTTTCCTGGCCCTGGTCAGGACTCTAACCATCCTCGCTGGAGGCAAGTGCTTGGGGCAAGAAGGTGAAAAATAGCCCGGCTGTCTGAACTCAGGGCCTCCACAGGCAGTGAGTGGTATTCTGCAGAGTCCACAGCTCTGACATAATTCTGTTTTTAGCTCCATTAAGAAGCTCCCAGTATGTTTTATGCAAAATTGTTCACATTACTTCCCCATCCTTCCAATTTCCTTTTCAAACATTACTTGAATATTGACATAATACAATCGCTATAGGACTTCTGTACAAAAGAAAAGAAGTTAAAACAATAGATTCCACCCCACACCAAAGTAGGCCAGATAAACACTGGGCCAACGAGGGAAGATGGCTTGAGATATCCTCAGGACACAATTTCATTTTATTTAAAATAGAAAAATAGTTTGAATGCTGAGAGGGCTTTATCCAGCCAAGCGTCTCGGTGCCATGCCTGACGCACTGTCCAGAGGGAAGAGGCAAATGCTCAGAAAGCCTTCCCCCCCAGCTTTCTCTGGCTTGATGTCCCCAGAACAACAAGGAGCTATCCTGTACCGAACAGTTAGCTAGTCTACGTTTAATCCCCTCACAAAAAATCAGGACGTCAATACTAGTATTAATATCATTTGACCAAGAAAGAAACTGAAACTGAGAGGATTAATAAGGTTCAGAAAGTCACCAACCAGAAGTGACAGTGCTGGAATTTTAACAAGGTCTTCTGGTTTCTTTAGCAGTTTGCTTTGTAGTAATTTATTTATGAATTTGGTTTGGTTTTAAGTAGCACAGGAGTAAGACGTTTATGCTGTTGGTATGTCAGTAATATTTAATTAAATGTATTGAGGTAACACTGGTTATGACATCACATAAATGTCAGGTGTAGCACTTTATAATAGGACATCTGTGTACTCTATTGTGTGCTCACCTCCCGAAGTCTAGTCTCCTTCTGTCACCACGTATCTGACCCCCTTTACCCCCTCATCCTCTCCTTCCTTTAAATCAGTGGTTCTCAACCTGTGGGTCGCGACCTCTTTGGGGGTTGAATGACCCTTTCACAGGGGTTGCCTAAGACCATCGGAAAACACATATATAATTACATATTGTTTTTGTGATTAATCACTATGCTTTAATTATGTTCAATTTGTAACAATGAAAATACATCCTGCATATCAGATATTTACATTACTATTCATAACAGTAGCAAAATTACAGTTATGAAGTAGCAACGAAAATAATTTTATGGTTGGGGGTCACCACAACATGAGGAACTGTATTAAAGGGCCGCGGCATTAGGAAGGTTGAGAACCACTGCTTTAAATGATGTCAACGACTAATGGGATCCATAAGCATTTTTCCTCTCGAGTTTGGGTGAAGCTTTCTTGGTTGTTCAGCGACAGTTCAAATCTAATATCTTAAGATGGGAATGATTTGCATCGCTTCAGATCTCTGAGCTAAGCGTGAGAATAGCCTGGTCTACACTGCAGTCCTCTGTGTGTAATTGGATAATGCATGTTCTTTAGTAATAGAAAGTCATTTGTGTAATTTATAACTTTTGGTGAAGTTGATAATGATGGTATGATCAGAGCAGGTTTAAATATCCTGTTTTCCAATTATAAATGTGACATATAGAAATTATAGCAATTTCTATAAAAATTGTAGAAAATTCAGGATAGTATAACAGAAAAAAAATCTCTTATGCTTACTACAAACCACAGGTGATGGAATATTAGAAAAATTTCGCCACATTTCCTTACACCATTCCTGTCTGAGTCCATAACTGGAAGCATGCTTGGTTTGCCAGAAGAGAGCTACTTTCCTCACTTAATATCATATCGGGTATTTTCCCTCATGTCACTGAAAACCATGTGGGTAACATTTTTAAATCCTTCAGTATGGCGTGACTTACCATAATGTATTGAATTATTGAATTATCCCCCTGTAGTTGGACATTTAGATTATTTCTTTTTTTAAAAAAAAAGTCATAAATAACCATATTTATTCTTGCTTAGTAGATTACCAGAGTTTGAGGAGTTGGAGTGGAGGGAAGGAACGTTTTGAAACATTTGCAATGCAGTATGTTACCAGCAAAGAGCTTTACAGAAAGGTTAGATCAATTTGCACACAGTGAGGCGGACAGTCTCATTGTGGGGTCCCAGGTCTCCCCAACATTTTGGGATTCACCCATGTAACCCCTCTGGGTTCCCACAGCCACCTCCATGATCATCCGTTCCCATCACCTCAGAGTCTGTTTCCTGTCTGAGGGGTGACAGAGCTGGAGAGCGATATCCCAAATCCTTTCCAGAAATCTGTGTCCTCACCCTCTAAGCACAGATGTGGGTGCCCTTGAGGCCCAGGGGATGCTCCACACACGCACCGTGGACCCCAGTGTCCCTCCCATGAGGTGTGTCTATGCGCTGGAACTTGTCCTGCACACCTGTCTTCCGTGAAGGTGGACAGGGCAGGGGGCATTTCCAGAGACAGCTAACCCCGAGGACCCTCCTCTCCGCCACATCCTTCTCCTCACGGCCTTCCCCTGTGTCTCCACCTTCTCCTCACAGCCTTCCGCTGTGTCCCCACCTCGCGGCTGCCACATTGGAGCGCTGTTAGACCCCATCTGAGATCGCCTTATGCGTTCCTGGCTCTGGGTGTCTGGACCACCTTGCTGTTGTAAATAGAAAGTTCTGATTTGTCTTCCTCAGGAGAGCTGTTACTGTAAAACCCCAAACACCAGAAAAGCGGTCTCTGAGTTTATTATGAGCTCTACCTAGACTTGGGCTGTTTGTAAATGTGTTCTTAAGTGGTAGGGAGCTGTGTGGATTAGGATTAGGGGACAGTGGGGGTGGGGAGTGGGGAGTTATCATCACATGTAACGTGTACTTAACTAGTTTCTCTTTGGCCAAGTGATGCGGATCTGATGGCAAGACCAGCTGGGACTTGGGCCTTTTAGGGCCTCAGCAAAGGAAAGGGTTAATCAGGGAGCCAGCTCCTTGTCAAGGGTCCTGAGTCCCCCAGTTGCTCTGCTCGGTGAATTGAGAAAGTTTACTACAAAGGCCCCCAGATTCAGGGTCTCTGGGTCAGTCCTAAATTGAGAGGGATGATTTCCTCCTTAGAGATGAGAGCCTTCTGGGTACACCAGCATGAATAGATCTGATTACACTCGTGAGCATTCCCATCTCTCATCCTCAGTGCTGATTTCTAGGTTAATAATATTATCTCCCAAATGGTGAACAAAAGCCAGCTTTAAAAAATGACACTGAATGCTCATAGCCTAATATACAGTGTTCTACTGACTTAGGATTATTGAGTCCATCTGAGAGGGTCTCAGAATGACAGGTGAAAAGTCAGGAAGTGAAGCTGAATAGGTGGCACATTATTGATCAGATATAACCTAAATCTTTTTAAAAATTAAGAGTAACTTCGTCAGAACATCTGAAATGGGAGGAAATGATGCAATGATTAGAAGTTAACTCTATCCTGTTGTTTCTTTGGAGATGGGGAAACAATACTGGATTCCATGGCACTCAAAGCAGCGCTTGTGAAAAGGAGAGAAAGCAAGGCTATAAACACTTGGCTGACAGAGAGCAGATGGCCGGCTGGAAGTGGGTGTCTGGGCGGGAAATGTGCTCAGTGGTATTGGCATATGTTTCCTCAAGTCTTTGACCTGCTTGTTTCTCAAAAGACTTTATTAAATGATCAGAAAAATGCATTGGAAAGTTGTGACAGCTAAGAAAAGTTAAAAATGGGGGGTGGGGGAGAAGATTCACTGATTATGCCTCTCTCTCCTTTATGTCACTGATCTGTATTATAAGTAACCTCGTTACTCATCCTGAAAGATAACAAAATACCACCTCAACAACAACAACAAAAAACAAACCAAAAAAAAAGAACAAAAAAAACACCACCTCAAATTTCCCATTCTTCCCTCCCTC
>NW_005371693.1:1121346-1139550 GCF_000412655.1 Myotis brandtii
ACAAGAATGCAAAGCAGAAAAGCTTAGGAAGCTTTGGGCTGCAGGCCTGTGGATGGGCACAGAGTTGGCTTGAACCTGACAGGACCCCAGCGTCCTGTTGACTCTCATCTCTGGACCATCCACATGGGTACTCATTGTGCAGCCTGTGAGTATAAACAGCACTACAGTTCTGAACAGTTTATTCAATAAAAGTAATATAATTCCAAAGTGTGATGTTAGACCAAGTCTTAGGCTTCTGTTTGGCTTGAATCACTATTTTCGTCGACTGAGAAGTCGTCCATTGACCTTATTTGTGATTTATCCTTGGGTCACTTTATTGTAACTCCCTGAGGCAGGACACTTTTCTTCCTGGCACCTAGCACGGGGCTTCTAGCTTGAGCAAGAAGATGTCCATTCACTATCCAATTGGTTGTTTGTAAGTGTCTCTATATTATGAATTCACTGATAGCCCGAGTCATGTCTTCTATTTTCATATTTTAATGCTTGAGAGCTGCTAGCATCGTGTCTGATAGTTCATGGTGGGCAGAACACATTTTCTTCTCTCTCCAGTGGAAGAAAAGTTCAGAGATGGAAAATGGGCTGCTGTCGGTCCACCTGCACGATATTCCAGTGAATGAGTGGCACACGGAGGATCTGACTGTGAAGCCAGGGTTCCATCTATCTACAAGTGCAGATGAAGGAGCCCTAATACAGTCATGTGCTGCTTAGTGACAGGGAGACACTCTGGGAAATGTGTCCTTAGGCGACTTTGTCATGCGAACATCGTACAGTACTTACACAAACCCAGCACATGTAGGCTCTATGGTATAGCCGATGGCTCCTAGGCTATAACCTCACACAGCATGTTACTGTACAAAACAACACAAAGCAAAATCAAGCACAAGAGGAAATGTTGCAATCAAGAGCTACAAGGAACACAAGAGGTGTGAGGCTGCTGCTGTTTTACAGAAAACTTTCATTTATAAGTAAAAAGAGTGCACTCTAAAATAACTGTAAAAAGGCCCTAGCCAGTTTGACTCAGTGAATAGAGCATCGGCCTGCGGACTGAAGGGTCCTGGGTTTGATACCAGTCAAGGGCACATGCCGGGCTTGTGGGTTCGATACCCAGTAGGGGCCGTGCAGGAAGCAGCCGATCGACCAGTCTCTCTCATCATTGATGTTTTTATCTCTCCCTCTCCCTTCCTCTCTGAAACCAATAAAAATATATTAAAATAAAATAACAGTAAAAAGTATAGTATAGTAAATACATAAACCACTGACAGAGTTGTTTAGTATTAAGTATTGTCTGTGCTATACTTTTTTGGGGGGTGGGAGGGCGGTCAGGGGAGAGTGCAGACGTGGTCTCCCACTACCACATATTATGCAGTGGAGTTTCCCACATCTGGGGAACCCAGGGATCAGCACATCCCATATGCAATGGGTAAGCCTCGCTCTGGGAAAACCGCCTTTGTGATCATGGTATCTCCTCTGTCGGGGAAGTATCTCTGTGCTATACTTTTATACCACTGGCAGCACAGTAGGTTTATTTACACAGCATCACCACAAACATGTGAGTAATGCATTGCACTATGACATCATGATGGCTGTGATGTCACTAGGTGCTAAAAAAATTTCAGCTGGGCTCATAATAGAAAATTTAATATTGTTCATTCTGACCTTTTTGTTATGAATATAACACATGTATAAAAGTGCATAAAAGGTAAATGTACAGTTTAATGAAATATTATAAAGCAAACTACCATTTAGTCACCATTTAAATTGAACACTAGAAATTGCCAACATTCCAGAAGCCCCACCATCTTGCATACCTGCCCTATCACAGTGCTCTTTGTCTCTTCTAGAAGGAGCCACTAACCTCACTTTCTTTCTCTATAGTTTTGGCACATAATTGTGCACACTTTCCTTACTTATCTTTTACATAGTTTTAGCACTTAGGCATCTCCAAAAAATACAGTCTAGTTTTTTACTGTGTATAAACAGAATAAGATATTATATACTAGAGGCCTGGTGCATGAAATTTATGCACTGAGGGGGAGAGGGTCCCTCAGCCCGGCCTGCACCTTCTCACAGTCCAGGAACCCTCGCTCCTTACTGCCCGCCTGCTCACTGCTCCTTACAGCTTAGCTCAGTGATGGCGAACCTATGTATCGCGTGTCGAGGTGACATGCAAACTCATTTTTTTGGTTGATTTTTCTTTGTTAAATGGCATTTAAATATATAAAATAAATATCAAAAATATAAATCTTTGTTTTACTATGGTTGCAAATATCAAAAAATTTCTATATGTGACACGGCACCAGAGTTAAGTTAGGGTTTTTCAAAATGCTGACACACCGAGCTCAAAAGGTTCACCATCACTGGCTTAGCTCATTGCTCCTTAGCACTGCCTCGGAGGCGGGAGAGGCTCCTGCCATCACTGCTGTGCTTGCCTGCTGTGAGCCCAGCTTCTGGCTAAGCAGTGCTCCCCTGTGGAAGCACACTAACCACCAGGGGGCAGCTCCTGCATTGAGCATCTGCCCCCTGGTGGTCAGTGCGCATCATAGTGGCTGGTGGTTCCACCCGTGGTTCTGCCATTCGGTCGATTTACATATTAGGCTCTTATTATATAGGATTATTTTATGTCTGATTTACTTTGTTCAACATTATATTTTTTTAAGATTCAGCCACTGTACCACCATTTAGTTATTGATTTTACTATTGATGGATATTGGGTATTTCCAGATTGGAGCTATAAACAAATATGCTGCTAAAATCATTCTTGCCCCCTTGCTAAGGCACGCATTTCTCTAGGGCAGTAGTTCTTAAAGTCTGGTCCCCAAAGGCAGCATCAGCACTGCCTGGGAACTTGCTAGCAAGGCACACCTTTGGGTTCCACCTCCACCCTACAGAATCAGAAACTCTGGGGGTGGGCTGGCCACCTGTGCTTTAACAACTTTTCCTTTGATTGTATAGCACACCAAACTTGAGTCCACTGCTCTAGAGAATATCTATGGTAATCTAGGCTTGGAACTAATTATCTAAGAGGGTCAAAATGCATATGCAAATTTCCCCAAATTGGGCAATGAGTTTAGATTCTCTTGGAGGAGTATGAAAGATCCCACTGCCTCCCCCTTCCTCACCAAAGCCAGTGGAAGGGGTCTGTCACAGTATCGCAGTGTATCTACAAATGCATTTCACCAACTACTTATATTTCAACCCTTTTCCTACATTTATTGTCCACTTAGGTTTCTTCTTGTGTGGAGTGGCTTTTCTATTCTTGGCCCAAATTTTTTATTCTGGGTTCAAGCCCTTGGTTGCCCAGAGGTTCTTATTTCTATTTGGCAGATGGCCTCAAGGCAAAGACAGCTTCCATGCTGGCTGTCTCCAAGTTTTCCCCTTCATTTTTGGCCTTGTTATTCTTTATTGTCTTTTACAATTTTTAAGAATATGCATCCATTTTAAATATTTGAAAAATATTTACTATTTTGGTTGTTTTCATAGGCAGCTTGATCAGAAGAAGTCTATTCCATTCCTGGAGAAGATTCACCTGTGAGTTGACAGGGGATGGGGTGGCACTCGTTTTAAGAAGGTATGAAGAGTAGAGTCATATCAGAATCGGCACAGCTTTCCATCCCGGGAACTATTGAGGCATAGAATATTAATTACATGGAGTCACCAGGAGGAAATCCTAATTCTTTTATTCATTCAATTAATAGTTATTGAATATCTACTGTGTGCCAGGCTGCACAAGGCCCATGTACGTGCAAGGCCTCCAGTCCAGTGGGAAAGACAGAGGGAAGGAAGCAATAACAGCAACATGTAATGCAGGTCATCACAGAGAAGGGGCTAAGGATGCACACAGGGGGGCACCGAACCTGCATGCCTGGAAAGGTTCTCCAGGGAAGCGAAATAAAGCTGCGGCCTAAAGGGCGATGGGCTGGGAAAGCGCGGATGGGGGACCTCAGGGACACAGGTGAGTCGGAAATCAGAGTCCAGAGCCCGAAAAGTTTTCAAGCCACAGGAGAGTGTTTGGTTCATATCCTAAAGGCGGCATAAACCCACTGAAGTGTGTTAAGCAAGAAGCCACTTGACTACGGGGCTGGCTAATTTTATGTGTCAACTTGACAAGGCCCAGACAGTTGGCTAAACATTATTTCTTGATTTTTCTGTAGAGTGTTTCCAGATGAGATTAGCCCTTGAATCTGTGGACTGAGTAGAGTAGATGGCCATTTTAAAGGTATTTTTATCTATTCAGAAAACGCATCCAATAATTAAAAAAAACACACAAGCAAAAACAAACAAACAAACAAAAAGCCACAGCAGGGACACCATCCCCGGGAGGCTGTTTTCCCTGCTCGACAGCCTAGCATTATTCACCTGGTGTTAAGCAGATCCCCAGACTGCTCGATACAAGGTCTTGTTTCTCACGGGCAGATGAATGCTCCACTCTTTAACAGCGTGTTGTTGTAGCCTTAGAGATTTCCAGCTTCCACAATGTAGGCTGTTTTTCCCCATGTAGCTAAGAACCGGATCAATAAAGTAAAAGCATAATGGCTTTCCCTGCTTTATTTTAGGAGGTTATCTGATACTACTTGCTGTTTTAGTCTTAGTCAATATTGGCGTCTCGTGGGAGGCAGAGATGATATCTTTTCATGAAATCCATTCCTCCGTGTCCTAAATAAAAAGCCAGCTAGCACAAAGGATTCGGAGGCCTGCTGGTCATTTTTTAAGTGGATCTCAAACAAATACTGGTTCAGCCTAATTTCGATGATAACCACTTCCTTTGCCATCCCCGTTGCCTGTGTGGCCACACCTTTCACCAGCTGCCTTAAGGACCGACCTGGACTCCGCTTTGTCATAGGGTGCCCTGGCCTCACTGCTCAACCGAAGCCCCGATGCCCCTCACTGACAGCTCAGGGACAGATGTTAAAGCTCAGGCACAATCAGTTCTGCGGCATTATCAAACAGGGGGAGGAAAAGAAATTCTTCCGCTCACACCCGGGTTTGCTCAGGCTGCAGTAAGCTCATCACATTGTGGGGCGCCATACATGTGCCTTCCTCCTTTCTTAAACCGCCCACTGCATCCTGTGTTCCCTCCGTCCTGGTTTCTCCACGTGCTTATTTCAGATGAATAAGACCCGCAGGAAGAATGTGAGAGCTACCCCCTGGCAATGGGCAAGGAGACACGTGATTGGTGGTGTTGCTCTTATATCAGTCAGGGGCAAAGCAGATGTACAGTCCTTAGTTCATCCTAGCTTGATGCCTGTGTCGGTGGCCAGAGCTGTTTCATGCCTGAGGCACATGAAAAAAAAAAAAAAAAGAATGTGAGAGCTGCCCCGTGTGACTGAGAAAATGAGATTCTACCTGGAATAATTACTCTCAGATCCCCGTTCGGGCTTTTGAGCTTAATTTCATTTCAGAGCCAGCATTTGTGGGGGCCTTTCTTCCTCCAAATTGGACTTGCACAGCAACCACTACAGTGGTACCCAAGAATGCTTGTCAAACGATTTCTGACCAATAATTCCAAAAGGGGTGTTTTTCAGACAGCATGCGCTGTATTTTTTTATGAATTCACCTCATGCTGTGACCACAGTCATAGCCTGGGCTCTCATTTTGCATATGGATAGACTGAGAAATGGACTTTTGAAAGCGATAAACTTAGGATCTAGAATGCACAGCTGCTGGTGCAGGTGCAGTGTGGCTGGAGAGAGTGGGGGCTGCCCTGGACTCGAATCCCAGCTCTGACATTAAGTAGCTGTGTGACCCTGAGCAGGTCATTCTACCTGTTTCCTCAACTATAAAAAGGAAGAGGTTGCCCTAACTGGTTTGGCTCAGTGGATAGAGCATCGGCCTGCGGACTGAAGGGTCCCGGGTTCGATTCCAGTCAGGGACATGTGCCTTGGTTTCGGGCATGTCCCCCCCAGTGGGTGTGCAGGAGGCAGTTGGTCGATGTTTCTCTCTCATCGATGTTTCTAGCTCTCTATCCCTCTCCCTTCCTCTCTGTAAAAAATCAATAAAAATGTTTTTTTTTTAAAAAAAAGGAAGAGGTTGCCCTGGCTGGTGTTGCTAAGTGGTTAGAGTGTTGGTCTGTGCACCGATGGGTACCGGTTCAATTCCTGGTCAAGGGCATGTACCTGGGTTGTGGGGGTGCTTGCGGGAGGCAACAAGTTGATGTGTCTCTCACATCGATGTTTCTCTCTCCCCCTCCTTTCCACTGTCTCTGAAAAGCAATGGAAAAAATATCCTCAAGTGAGGATTAACAAAAAAAAAAAAAAAAGGAAGAGGTTGAATTAGATGGATAGGTTTTGAAGTTGCTAACATTTCCTGATTTTTGGTTTCATTTCCCATAGAACAAAGAGCATACATTTAAACATATAATTTGCAACTTGAATGTACCATGGAAAAATCCTTTTTTCATAAATTCATAATTGAGTGCATTTCTAAAGAAAACTATCTAGGAATCACCAATAAAACACAGTGAAAGTTTTATCTACCAGATCGTCTTCTTTCATGGCTTTCCCATTTGGGAAATGTCACCCTCCCTGCTTGTCTCATAGAAGTGACATAAGGGACAAAGACGGCCGCCTTCTGAAGTTCCACTTGGAGCACCAGTGCTTCCAGTCTCTCAAGCTGCAATTTCCAAAACATTAAACATGAAGTGTTAAGTTTGGAGCAGCTTTCTTTTCTCCTCAATGTTAGTGAGATAGACGATCTACTCATTTGTTCTGCTTCAAAAATCAAATGATTTTATCTACCTAGAGATGAAAATTCAGCATACAAGTCCTAGAATAAATACATTAAATTAAACTCATTTTGTTTTAAATAAAATCTGACCTCTCCTTGCCTATATTCAACTCCTGGTTTTTGTTTTGTTTTTTTTTTTACACCAGAATGAAATAGATTCCTTTACTACCTTCATTCTGGATATTTGTAGATTAACATTTCTTAACCTGGGTTTTATAGACCCTCTCCCCCAGGAGTTTACTATGCATTCCTTCCTGAATGGAATAAAATGGTTTTGAATCCTCTGAATAGAGTTAAAAAGACTTCAGGTGGATATCTATACCTGTGACTTTTCTTTTTTTGGGGGGGGGGGGGGGGGGCTGGGAAGAAATTTCAGAGTTTTCATCATATTTTAAAGGAGACATGACTCTCAAAAGGCTAACAATTGTTTCTGTAGGTATCTATAATAATAAAAGTGTAATATGCTAATTAAACCAGACAGCCAAACAATCTTCCAGACATCATTCCGGATGAAGCCACAGTGGCAGGGGCCGAGGCAGAGGCAGTTAGAGGCAATCAGGCAGGCAGGCGAGCAGTTAGGGGTGATCAGGCAGGCAGGCAGAGGCATTTAGGGGCGATCAGACAGGCAGGTGAGTGGTTAGGTGCGATCAGGAAGGCAGGCAAGCAGTTGGGGGCGATCAGGCAGACGGGTGAGCAGTTAGTGTTGATGAGGCAAGCAGTCAGAGTGGTTAGGGGTGATCAGGCAGGCAGGCGAGTGGTTAGGAGCCAGCAGTCCCGGATTGTGAGAGGGATATCCGACCTGCAGTCGGACATCCCCTGAGGGGTCCAGGATTGCAAGAGGGTACAGGCCAGGCTGAAGGACCCCTCCCCATGCACAAATTTTGTGCACCAGCCCTCTAGTTAATTTTTAAGACTTGACTTGCTGACAATATCAGAGTTGTTTTTTTCCACCTCCTTAGCTGATGGTAGCTAGATGACCTGAATTGAACTGAGGTCCTCATTTAAACTAAGTGAGTGCCTTAGGTTTAAAAAACACCCAAATTTGTAAACTGTCAACATTACAGATGAGACCTTCTACCAGTCCAGGGAGATGGGGATTTCCATGTACTCTGAGCTAAGTATCTCTTTGTGACCCATTTGGTACAAAGTGACCATGCTATATTTGTTGATCTTAAGAAAATTCTTTGTAAAATAAATATATACACGACTAAATATCCTAGGGCCTGCAATCCTTTTAAAATTGCATGACTCTTGGGAAAATGATTATATTTTTCTTCTTTCTCTGTACCAAGCAAACAAAAATGTTATAAACACTCTTTTTTGGCTCTATAGATGAGCTACCAAATAAGATCACTCTAGTGCAGCCGTGGGCAAACTACGGCCCTCGGGCCGGATCCGGCCTGTTTGAAATGAATAAAACTAAAAAAAAAAAAGACCGTACCCTTTTATGTAATAATGTTTACTTTGAATTTATATTAGTTCACACAAACACTCCATCCATGCTTTTGTTCCGGCCCTCCGGTCCAGTTTAAGAACCCATTGTGGCCCTCGAGTCAAAAAGTTTGCCCACCCCTGCTCTAGTGCCATATTTGCATCCCTGCTTCCCTTTCCCTGTCCTCCTTCCTGTCCCCTAGTTCTGAATTTTGACTGAGGTTAAGTATATAAAACATCTCTAGGGAGAATATTGGCAGAACCTGAGTAAAGAATAAAGGTTAATGAAATAATATGACCTGTATAAAGTAACACAATTTATAATCGATGCTGGGAAGTTTCCTCTTCCTTTTTCCAATATCCACAAAATTATTCATGTTAATATAGCTGCATTGGTCATTTTGGGCTGTGCTCCTTTAAATGGGCTCCAAGTGCATACTGGATCTAAGGTAAGGAATCCACAGGAAAAAGGTCAAGGTCATCCTGTGAAACCTATACTGGTGGAAACTTCAATTTCATTTCATTCATGTATTTACTGGTCACCTCCTGAATGACACACTGTGGGAAATACTGAGAAAGTCCATGTTACATTGACCAACCCTGTGCAGAGTTCAGTCTCATTGGGTAGCTAAGATTTAAAATATAAAACAGTAAGGGAACAATATGTGAAATATACAGTTTAATTTTAAAACACACCCTCATTTAATTGTACAGGAAGTTGGAAGAGGACTGAATTGGAAGCACTGAAACAGTTGAAGACAGAAGTATAAATTGATACTTGAATGTGTCCTAAGATTGCAGGCCCTAGGATTTTTAGTCTTGTATATATTCATTTTACAAAGGATTTATGTGAAACTGGGCAACAAGCATAGCAAAGGCTCTCCTGAGAACAGTGAGAAAACTTACAGGGAAGAATAGGATTGGCCTGGAAGAGTGAGAAAAAAGCACTGGGTAAGGGGAGAAACCTGAGGACAGCAAGGGTTGAGTCTTATCCTCACTGGTACTATGGCTGCTAGAGAAAGAGGGGGTGAAGGAGATGGACTCCAGAAAGAGTGAGGATCCTCTTACCTTCAGGTACCTCCAGGGTCAAGTAGCACCTATGACATCAATGAAGGTTTAGACTAATGCCGGATGGTCTTGATCGGGCATCAAGAAGGGTTCAGAAATCTGGAGAAGGACTGTACATAAATTAAATAAGAGTCCAGAGACGAAACATAATTTTGAAAGGCATTATAAGGAGTCAGAGAAGACTTGGCCTAAGGAACTAAGTTTTCCTCATCTCAGGACCCCTGGCTTTTTATTAACACAATTTGTCCTAAGGTGAGGTGGAGATATACACTTCAAAGGGTGGGGTTCGGTACAGAATCCATTGTGAGATTGGAAGAATTTGCTTATTGCTGTTCAGGTGTTTGGCCAGTAGGAGGCAATAACATGTAGATTAAGATGCCCTGAGCTGTCTAGCAGCAAGCAATCATCCCTTTTCAGGTTTGGGGAAATGCCCTTGCCACTCCAGATGATTCAGCCCTTGCTGACTTGCTGGAATTGGCTTCTGGCATTAGACAGGTACAATGTAGAGGGGAATAAAACAGAGGGGAGGGTTAGGTGATGAAAAGGGGAGAGGAGAGAGAAAGAGAGAGAGAGAGAGAGAGAGAGAGAAGGAGAGAGAGCTTTATTTTATTAGATACCTACCTGTAACCAGGGCTTCTTGGAACCACCCCGACTTGGTGGCATTTCTGCATTATGAAATGCTTCAAAGGCTGTGGAAGCTTCCCACATAATAAATACTGCTCCTCAGAGGTGCTTTGATCCTCCTAACCAGTTTCCCTGCCCCCACGGGACTGAAAGTTTCTTGATGTAAATGAACATCTTCACTTACCCAGTCACTCAGGAGGTGATCAATCAATAAATACATGAATTAAACACAATTGAAGTTTCTATAGTTTATGAAGGATAACCTTGATTTTTTCCAAGTTGATTCCTTAACTTTGATCCCAGTATAGGCTTGAAGTCCATTTTAAAGGGTATTGTCCCAGGAACATTCAATTAAAATAAGCAAATTATCTGGGATCTGACCCAGGGAGCAGTATCCATCCCTAAGAGCGTAAAGCTGGCCGGCTCTGACATTCACTTCTTGCTGAAGGTACAGCGAGTCCTCCAGCTGGGCCAGAGAGCATCCTGACCAAGCCGCAGACAGCACCCCAGGGCAGCTGAGCCCACCAAAGTCTTGGACGGAGGAATCCCACTGAACAGGCAGACACCACACCTAAGATGCAGGCCTGGAAGGTCAGGCAAACAGGACCAAAGATAGACAGTGGAGACCCAGCCCCCATCCTCAGCTCTGCCCCCTCCACGGGGGACTGGGTGCAAGAACCTGCATGTGGCCATGTGGTTACTGGGACCAGCAGAAGCCTTGGGTGGAGAATAGTGAGTGTGGCAATCCTAATCAGAGGACATCAGACATTCAAGGCCAATTGGAGTGTGGCGGCCCTGTCCTGAGGATGCCAGATGTTCAAGGACAAGCTGAGCAAGGACACAGCAATCTTACTGTATGCACTGCACACGTGTACCTTCCTATAACCCAAATACTAATGTCACTATGTGGCAAGGAGCCTCTTTTGTCTAAGTCGGTGTAAAGATGTGTCGTTGACCAGCCAGTGCGTGGCTGCTTGGTATGGCTCCTGTGTTTGCTACTGTATTAGCAAGGGCTGCTTTGTGCGGAGACTTTGTAAGGTTACTTTGAAGAATTGTTTTGTCTGATGGCTCCTTGTTAGCAATGTCACCTTGGTCTGCAATAAAGACTCTCCTATATGCCCATGACTTCTCATATCGTCTTCATCCAGTGCCTGGCATCCAGTTCCTGGTGAGGGAACTGTGCCCCTACAGGTGGCATAGCCAAGCAGGATAAAGGAGTAATTACTCTGACAGTCACCCTCCCTTCTGGGTGGTGATTTTCTCATAGCTCAGGGGAGTGGGGGTTGAATAAGGAGCACTCAGACTCAACCATTCACTAACTCCACTGGAGTCCACAAGGCCTGGTACACAGTAGGCACTCAATAAATGCCTAATCCATGAAGAAATGAAAGGACTCTTGTTCATCTCTGTGGCACACATGCAGGAGATCAAATGCTGACTGAACAACTGTTATACTGTTTTGTATCATTAATGCCTGGTACTCATAACAGGTGCTCTCCAGATGTATGGAGAAAAAAACAATTAAAGGGTAAAAAGCACCTTGTTTAGCTCCATCCCTAGCACCAATCTCAGCTCCTGGCACACAGCAGGCACTCAATGAAAGCACGGAGTCAATAAGAACTTTTGTGTCACAAGTACCGGACTCATAGTAGATGCCTGACATGTGTTTGAATAAATGAAAGTGTCTTGTTTATCTCAATATTCCCAGAGCCTGAAATGGTGCCCAGCATTCAGTAGGCATTCAATAAATATGTAATTAATTTTAAAAATGAAAAAAACCAACCAAACAAAAAAGGGGACATGGTCCAACCACATCCCACCCATTAGGATTGCTACTATTAAAAACAAAAAACAAACAGAAAAAAACAAGAGTTGGGGAGGATATGGAGAAATTAGAAGCCTTGTGCATTATTGTTGAGAATGTTAAGTGGTGCAGCTGCTATGGAAATTAATGGGCAGTTCCGCAAAAAGTTAAACATAGAACTACCATTTGATCCTGCAATTCTGGATATGCACCCAAAAGAACTGAAATCAGAGCCTTGAAAAGAGATTTGTGCACCTGTGTTCATAGCAACTTTATTCACAGTAGGGAAAAGGTAGAAGCAACCCAAGCATCCATCAACAGATAAATGGATGAGCAAAATGTGATCAGTACATACAATGGAAGATTATTTTAAGAGTCGTAAAAAAGAAGAAAAGTCTGACACATACTATAACATGAACTTTGAGGACGTCATGGTAAGTGAAATAAGCCAGTCACAAAAACAACAAATACTGTAAATTCCATTTATATGCGATATTTAGTGTAATCAAAATAAATAAACACAGAGATAGAATAGTGGTTGCCTGGGCTGGGGGAGTGTGTGTGTGGGGGGGGGAAGGAGGGTAGGGAGATACTGTTCAATGGAGGCAGAGTTTCAGTTTTGCAAGATGAAAAGGTCTGGAGATGGATGGTGAGGATGGTGGTACAATGATGTGAATGTATTTAATGCCACTGAACTGAACACTTACAAATGGTTAAGATGGTAAATTTTATGTTATGTGTACTTTACCACAATAAAAAAAAAAGAAAAGGTTATGGTCCACAATGACTAGTGTTGCATGAGGCCCCGCCCAGCAGAAGGACCCCCTCTGCAGCCTCCCAGTCTGATTCCTAGACCAAGCAGCTCAGCAGATGCCCTGTTAAGCAGTTAATTATTCCTCTTTGATACTGGCTTTTTATCTTTTAATACAACAGTTTTACTGTCTCTGATAATTACTCTGTCTCGATAACTCTTTTAAATCTAATGAGGCGTGGTAAGCTCTGCTTAACAAGGCAACACATCATTAGCTTCTTGCCTCTTTGCCATCTTATCGCACTCAATTACTGTATCACCAGCCAGACACTAACCTGTCACTTGCCATTGGCAGAATGGTGTGAAGTGACCTGCCTGCTGTCAGGTCAATTGGCAGTGCTACTTAATAAACTTCTGGGGCCACTCCCAGTCCTGCATGTCATCCTGCCCACAATCCTGGCTGGGGGGAGCTCCAGTGTGAATCAGTTCCCACTTACCTAATGATGAGATCTTCAGGCAGGGCCTGTGCTTTCTCATCCTCTGCTCTCAGGACGTTTAACATTCTGTCTCACAGGGAAACAGTGAGAAGTAGTGCAATGAGCACTGGGTTTATCTGAGAGGCGTTGAATCCGTCCGTCTTACTAAGTGCTCACCACCTGTGTGGCTTTGGGCAAACCATTTAACCTCTCCGAACCTATTTCTTTATCCCAAACAATATATTTCCGTGGGTTGTATTGAAGTTTTAAAAGAGTTAATTGCTATCTAGGTTGCCAAGGCATATTAGCTGGGAAGGAAAAGTAAGATAGTTCTCTTTAGTCTATTTTTGAAATGAGTTAGGATATAAAGCAGTATAGTGTTGAGATGCTTTCAAAAATCTATTTCTTTATGTCTTTCCTCTCTCCCAATCTCTATATAACTCCCTCCAACTTTCTATTGTATCATTCCCAAATCATTTGGGGTTTCCTGGGGGCCTATTTATTTATTTGGCATCTATCTATGTTCTAGGCGGTGTGCTCAGTGGTCAATGAGACAGAGAATGCCTCTGCCCTTAGGCAGTCATCTTCTCCGTAAGTGAGAGCGCTCCACCAAAGGATCCAAGTAGCTGTGACTTCATGCAAAGGGTAAAAATAGCAGAAGGTCAGCTGCTTTTCACTTTTATCTTCCCTTTGCCCAGGGCAATGCCTGGCACACCTATAGCAGGTCAAGTTCAAAGTTCTAAATACATACGCATGGTCACCTTTCCAGTAAGTGTAATGAGAGGTGGAGGAGAGTCACCAGTCAGAGGTACCATTCTGAGGTACCTGTGTGGTGTGGTGGAAAGTAAAGATTTGGTGCCAGAGCCCTGGTCGGCGTGAGCGTTGTCCTATGCACCAAAGGGTAGCCAGTCCAATTCCTGGTCAGGGCACATGCCCAGTTGTAGGCTCGATCCCTGATCAGGGTGCTTATGGGAGGCAACAAATTGATGTTTCTGTCACGCACTGATGTTTCTCTCTCCCTCTCTAAAATCAATAAAAACACATTTTAAAAATATATATTTGGTGCCAGAAGGAGGAGATCAAGTTCTAGCTCCCTCACTTGTAAGCACTGTGCCCTGAGCCAAGGCATAGAACTGTTGACTCTTCATTAAAATGGAGATGGCAATGTCCCCTTATAGGTTGTGTGAAGACATAAAAGAATTAAAGTATCTGAAAATTGTAGATACTGTAGTAATTTACTATTGACAATATTTTATTGATTTTGATAATTTCCTTAGGCTGCGAGTCACCAAAATAACTACTTTTGACAAACAGGAATGTTTTTAAAATTAAATTTGCAATATCTGCACGATAAGGATAACTGCAAGTTCATGCAGAGAACCCTCTCTTCCTGTGGCACCTTTCTATCCTCACGTTCGTGCTCTGCTTCCAAGTTTGCTCTAAGTCTGTTTCTATAAATGAACTTCAGAAACAAGATCACAGGGACAACATAAATCTCAAACACAAGTCTTTAATAAGTCCGTTTTTATCTGAGCACACGGATTTCTTTTATTTTTGGAAGATTCAAAGTCAATTATTTGACAGATATTTTCCAGGTTATCACCTTGTGAGGTCAATCACTTTACAATAAACATAACCAACTGCATTTCTATACTTGCATGTCTGGAAAGACTATGGGACTGTTACTCTCAAAAACCCCTTCCTTGGCCCAAAGCAGGGTCTTTGCAGATGTCAGCAGCCATGGGTGTCCACGTTGCCTCAGGGTCTGCTGGCTCCCAGGATGCTCGGGAGCCCCAAGAACAGCACAGCTTTGTTTTCTCACTGCCGCTCAGAGCGCCCCAACATGGCCACTGGGTTGCTTCCTTCCGGTCGGATTAGAATGAATAGAATGAGAAGTGGGCCATTCTGGTCCCCATGACTTAGTGTGCCCTGCTCTAGGGTGACAAAGTCCCACTGCTCCATACTCACAACTTCACATGGAAGTTTTATCCCCAGGACACTCACCCAAAAGAGAGCTGGGCAGGCTAAAAGCCAGATGGAAGGGTGCTGGCTCAGGATATATCCTAGACCCAGTCTGCCTCAGGCTGTAAGTTCTCTGAGGAGGAGACCACGTCTGCCCCATCCTTCTTAGGCCCACAGTACTCAGCGAATGAATGAATGAATGAATGAATGAATTAATGTCTAGTGGTCCCTCTCCTTGAATTTAAGGACCATTCTCACCCACAGGTGTGGACTTGGACCCCTTTTATGACTATAAGATCCTCCATTAAGGACACTCTTCAGAACATTGAGTAATGAGTTACCCTCATTGCTCTAGGTCCAGTAAAGTTGTAGTTCTAGCAGAGAGCTACCCTAGAGGCTTAAACATGTCTAGTCATTTGTCTTATCAAATTCATATGTTCAGTCATTAATCTAATCTCTTTTTCAAAATAATTAGCTGAGCACCTGCCATGTGCCTAGTGCTACTAATTTTTTAATACATAGTATATTTACACAACTTAAAGTTCAAAATTAGATGAAAAATATATAAACAGGGAAGGCTCCCCCTGCTAGTAGCCATTGCTACTTTGTTTTTTATTTATAAGCAAATATAAAGATATAAGGAAGCCCCTATATATTACTGTTTTTGTACCTGGATCTCTCCATAGCAGCACATAGATATCATCCTCAGTACTTTTAATAGCTGTATAGTATTCCATTGCCATATGTACCAGAGTTTACTTGAGTCTTTTTCTATTGTTGAGCATGGATTCTTTCTAATCTTTTGTTATTGTAATACAATATCTCAGTGAATACATTTATGTACATATTATTGTACTGGTACAATTGAATTTGTAGAATAAATGCCCAGAGGTGGGAAATGCTAGATCAAAGGGTCAATGCATTTGCATTTTGGGGAGGTGAGCTTCCTTCATTTCTGCTCCCCACCAGCAATGTATGAAGTTGAGGCAGCATCCCCAGGAGTCGGGATGCAGTGGGGACCATGGTGGACAGGAGCTCAGCTTTTCCCAGGGTGGGTAGCCTGACAATAAATACAAAGATAATTGCAGATTGTGATTAAATGCTGCGAAGACAATGAAACACGATACTGTGGTGGAGAGTTGTGCAGAGTGGTGGGTGAGGGGTGATCCATGCTAGGTAAGGAGTCAAACAAGGTCTCTTTGAGGAGATGACTTTTGATTCAAGACCCAAATGGTGAGAAGGGGGCAGCCAAGAGATCGGGAGAACATGTGAGGGGACAACATGGCAGAGGTGCTTAGGCTCCTCTGGAAAGCAGTCTCTGCCCACCTCACCCGGGGAGCCCGAGAAACAGTGGATCAACGAGGCACTCAGCTTTGTTCTGAGCTTCCTGCTACGCACAAGTCAAGGCTGTTGGATTTAATTATTCTATCTATTTCCAGCCTGAAGAGTGTAAAGTAAGGGGACATGGGACAAGGACAAGGTCACTTTGTTGCTTAGACTCACAACTTTCTGTTCTTCACACGTAAGATATTTTTTTCATAAAAATTTTAAAGTTTCCATAATTTAGCAGATACAGAATTTCAAAAGTTGCTCTTCAAAACGACATAATATAAAATTTACCATTTAACCATTGTTAAGTGTACAGTTCAGTAGTGTTAGGTACATTCACGTTGTTATAGAGTTTTAAATTTATTAACAACAAAAATGAGCCCAGCTGTGAAAAGCTGGAAACAAGATAAAAATAACTAGAACGTCAACAAGGTTATGTGAGCACCTCTGGTTCCAAAGTTCAAGGGAAATTTAAAAAGGGGGAGCAGTCACTTCTGGATGAGGATGAAATCAAGGGTCTTTAACATCTGGAAATGGCCTTTCCCTAAGGCTCATTCTCACTGTCCCTTCCCATCTAGGTTATAAAGTGATTGCTTTTTTTCAACTCCTGCAGTGAACTTCTCTGCTTGAGGATGAGTCACATCCTTTATTCAGTAAAAGAAAATAATTGACATTTAGCTGATGACTGAATCAGATAAACAGCAGGCTGGTCAGACATCTCTCAGCAGCTACCTGCTCATCTTTGTACCACTTCAGACCCAGCCTGGCAGTCACAGGCCACGGCTGTCCTTGTGGGTACCTGCTGAACCAGCAGTTGCTGATAGATTCACTGATGTGTGCCCATGTCAGACCTGTACACCCTCTCTGTGCTCTCTGCCTCTCATATCCCCAATGGCAATTACTGGGAAGACAACAATTGGCTATTTCATCATTTTATAATAAACTAGTGAATTTTAAAACTCTATTAGAGCCTGGCCGCGGTAGCTCAGTGATTGAGCATCAACCTATGAATCAGAAGGTCACAGTGTCATTCCCGGTCAGGGCACATGCCAGGAAGCTCAATTCCCAGTGGGGGCATACAGGAGGCAACTGTTCAATGATGATTCTCTCTCATCATTGATGTTTCTATCTCTCTCTCCCTCTGCCTTCCTCTCTGAAATCAATTTTTAAAAATTAAAAAAATCTATTAGAGATATATTATGTCATCTTAATAAATGACAATGAGCTGCGCTGAGTCCTGCTTCTCTTTTATGAACAGAGGATGTACATATAGATGATGCAACAAAAAGTAGCTTTAATACAGAGACATGAAATGGGAAATATATTGATAGTGAAAAAATGTATCCAGGTGTGTCAGGCTCTCTTCGTTTTCTTCTTTGCTTCGGTGTGCAGTACGGCACGAATCCACTAGATGGAGACATCCACCCGTTTATCTGCCAGTGTGCAAGTTTTCTACTGCTTTGAACTCAATTTTGAGGCTTGAAAGCTAGGGGGCAAGATTTCCTTAGAAATAACTTGTCGATTAAAGAAGAAATAAAATAAGGATCCCTTGGAGTACAAAATGCCTATGAAGGCCCCAGTCTTCTAGCCGCAAGGCTCAGCTTGCTTCAGGGAAGCAACAGATGCGAGGGGATTTTGTTAAAAGCCCAGACAATGATTTTTCTCGAGGTGGACAGAAGGCATCAAGGAACGAATATACGAGTCTATGAAAAAAAAAACTCAAAAAATTCCGAAAAATGCTGCTATTGCCTGGAAAGTGTGCCTTGGGTCTGTGTGCTTTCTCTTCCATCACTGCTCCCCATGCAACGCGGATGTGGCCATGCCGGGTGTTCGCTCCCAGAGTGAGTGCGGAGCAGAGTCTGGAGAAGATTCCGGCATCTGGAAGTCATAAAGCCACTCAGAAACGCTGGGTGGCACGTCCTGTGAACGGTGCTCGAGTTTCAAGGCCTTTCCTTGGTCTGAGGGCCCGGCGGGCGGGCGGGCGCGAGGATGCTGCAATTCCACGTGGAGGTGCCGGCGGCTGCGCCAGGAGGCAG
>NW_005371693.1:1139599-1183507 GCF_000412655.1 Myotis brandtii
GCCACCTGTGAGCTCTCCATGTCTCTTAGGGCTCCCTTTGCCCCTCTCTCTCTCAGCAGGCTCTTGCCTTTTCACCCGTTTTGTGATCTCTGACCACAACTGTCTGCCACTTTCTTTCTTTTATAATTTTTCTTTTACTTTTCAAAGTTTCTTCTAAAATTGTATATATATATATTTGGTGGGGATATGTAGGGATTGATTATTTCAGGCCCACAAAGAACTGCGCTTGTCCTGGGGGGGCTCTGATTGGCTAGAACACCCCCCCCGCCCCCCCCCCTTGACCACCTCTCAATCTGGAAGTGGGGGCAGGGGGCACGGAGGTGAGGAAGGGGTGCTCCCTCCTGCTAAGCCGTCAGGCTGATGCGATGCCCGCTGACAGCTCTCCCCAGACCACCCTGTGGCGTGTCCACTTGCATTAATATCAACATTATGATGGCGATGCCTCTTAGCTCCTCCGGAAGGTGCCTCAGACACATGTAGGAGAGGAATTCAGGCAGCCAGGCCCACCCCCATTCTTGCGTGGCCCCCACGAACATTAGGTTTGTCCCATGCCCCAGGCCCCTCCTGCCCGTTAGAATATTTGTGACATTCATTTGGCAGACTTTGGCCAGTGTTGTCTAAAAGCACTCTTTAGGTTGTGTTCCAGAACGCATTTTATGTGTTGAGTTGAAGGAGGAGGGAAGGCTGTGGGAAAAGAGGCTGAGTGTGCGCAGCCTGTGCAATAGGGTGGAGTTTTCCAGCCTAAGTCGTCCCCGGAGGAGTAAACTGATTGTGTTCATTTTATTTAACCAAAAAGATGATAGAGCTAGAAAGGTAGATTAGACAGACATGATTGATAGATTAGATGGATGGATCGCTAGATGGTGGCTGGATGGATAGGTAAGTACATAGATGTTAGAGGGACTTTATACTCCAGTTTTCATAATTATAAAGGTAAGCCAAAGAAAAGGAGGAATAATGTATTCGATTACTTCATGGACAAATCTTATTACAAGGTGAGCCGGTTGCATGTTTTTGGTAAAGTGAGTTATAGCTCCCTCCTCTAGCCTGAGACGACTTAGCCAGGGGCTGCAGGAAGGTGGAAGTGTGGGGACAGCCACTAGCTCGTCCATGGAAGGAGTGGGCAGCTACCTGGGAGCAGTAGGCCTTTCTCTCTAAATGGCAGCAACAGAGCAGAGTAAGAATTTAGGGGAAGAACCAGAAATACAGCATTTATTCTGTCCTTGAATAGCAGAGGCCTTAGGAGGCCTCCACAGAACACTGCATGTATCTCCATTGCCAGAACCCTGGAGATCTTGGCCTAACGTCATCCCAGGAACAGTATTCTTGAGCCAAGAGCGCTCTGCTGGGCAACTGACTGTGAGAGGAAGATGGCTGCTTAGACGGGAGGGCATAACTGATAGAGTTTGGGCCCTTTTGTTCAGATTTAAAATATTCAACTTGAGCTCACGTTAGGAAATGCTCTTACAAACTTCTCTAGCGATCGCAGACACGTCCGGTGATTTATGCATCCCTGAGGTCTGCATACTTGTCCATAAGCCACTTTAAAAATAAGAATGATTAATTAAGACCAGGTCCACCTAGCCCGTCTGCTGTGTAAAAAGGACCCCAAACAACAGATTTGTTGTTTTATGGGTTGGTTTAGAGACAATGGGCTCACTTGATTACAATGCCACATGCTTCAAATATTTTTACTGAAATGGATCAGGCCCCAGGGAGCCCCTCAGTAACAGGGCGGTTATGCCAATGTCCCCTGGGGAGGAAATGGAGATTGCTTCAAAGGTTTTGGTTTTGTGATTAATAACAATAAGAAAAAAAGGGGACACAGTCATAGGGTACAGGTTCAGGTCTTTCTTTTTTACACCCTGGTCTATGACTTTTCCCACCTCGATGACTCGGAAAACACTGGTGGAATTCTGGTCCCTCTCTTTTCTTCCCTTCTAGTGGAACCAGAGGAAGAAAGGCATGGTGGGGAATCTGGTCTGATGTGAGCGTTTTAATATGACACTAAAAAATATGATAAGATTTTACCCATTTCTAGAGAGTTTTTCTCCAATGATGGCTTGTAATCACATTGCTTTTTGCTTTTGAATATTTCAAACATGGCCCATGTTAGGGTTATTTTTTCTTAGTTTATAAAACAACAGCTAACACAAAGTAAGCTGCTCTTATTCCTGACCACACATGAAAGTCAAATGAGATAAACCTAACATTTATCCAAAAAGCACAAAATTATTTCAAAACTACTGATTTTCTTTACCTTCAGCTTATTTTTAAAATGCCATTGATCAGGTATGTGGATGTGTCTAGATTTCTGCTTAATTCACTCTCCTGACAATTTGTCTGAGGACATTTATTAAAATCTCTATTATTTTCTTATTTTACAAAAATAAGATGGCATAATTACTTATGAATTATTGTAAAATAAATAAAATATAAGTGTTATAATTTAATTGTTCCACTGAAGTCATTGGGACAAACACCATCTATACTAATAAAAGGGTAATATGCTAATTAGACTGGACATCTTCCAGACGTCCTTCTAGACAAAGCCACGGTGGCGGGGCTGAGGCAGAGGCAGTTAGGGGGATCAGGCCAGCAGGGGAGAGCAGTTAGGGGGATCAGGCCAGCAGGGGAGAGCAGTTAGGGTAGTCAGGCTGGCAAGGGAGAGCAGTTAGGGGGATCAGGCTGGCAGGGGAGATCAGTTAGGGTGATCAGGCAGGCAGGCAGAGGTGGTTAGCAGCGATCAAGCAGGCATGAAAGCATTCGGGGTGTCAGGCAGGCAGGCAGGCAGGTGAGTGGTTAGGAGCCAGTGGTCCTGGATTGCAAGAGGGATGTCCCAAATTGGAGAGGGTGCAGGCCAGGCTGAGGTTCAACACCCCCCTCCCACGAATTTCATGCACCAGTCCTCTAGTAATATATAAAGAACTATAAGATATATTTGATGTGCATCTCATTTATTTCTAAACGTTTGCCTTTGTGAATGGCATCAAATTGAATGTATTTGAAAATGTATGACATGGAACAGGACAGTGTCACTTCGAATGTTATGATGAAACTATAGCATTTAAAGAAACCTATTTCTCAGTTCTGAGACTTCAAAACATGTAATAGGAGCCCTTTTATACACTTTGCTAATATCCCCCTATCGGGTCTTACAGAACAGACCCTGACTTCATAAAGACTCTATCTCTAAAACATGTCATTGCCCTTATAACCAAAATTAAGTGAATTCTGCATATAAATAAATATATATTTAATTATCACTAATTGTTACGCAGCTCTAACTAGCCATGAGCAGTGCTAAGTGAGACTATCGTCGATATTCAGTCTTCCTTTGCCAGCATGGCTTTTAAAGTAGGGAAACATAATGTCCTAATAATAAGCTTTTGTGCTTCTTCAGAACTTATTTGACTAACAGCATTTTATATTAAATGAACACGTCTTTGGAGAACAGCTCAATCCATTTTCACTGGTTATGCTGCAGTGCATTTTGCCTTTGACCTGTGAAAATGGATTGGTTGGTTTCTTTGAAAGCTATTGGAGAGACAATGGTTGTCAGAAATCAGACAGGCTAGTACAATAGCATTCGATACAACAGATATTGATTGGTACAGACAACTACGTACCGGACACTGTGCTGGGTTTGGGACATACAGACATTAATTAGTCTTTTCTCTTCGCTTTGTGAAAAACACATCCTTCTGAATCTCCTGACCTGTGGCATGTGAGGCCCATCCTTTCCTGTTTATTCCTAATTATAATCAGATACTCAGTACTCGTCCCTTTTTAAATTCATTCTCTCATCACTTGCTCATTCAACTAATCTCTATTTTGTACCTACTATGAGGCAGGCACTGTGCTGGAAACCAGGGGTAGGAGGAGGAGAACAGCCAGCCCTGGTTTTCATGGAGCTCACACTTCAGTGAGGGAGAAAGATGTTAATCCAAGAATCCTGGTGAGCAAATGTAACACTGTAGCCAAGAGGCGTGCTGTGAAGGAGAAGGGTGGTGGGTTCTGTGAGCCAGGTGATGAGGGGAGGGGAGAACTGGGCCTGGGATCTGAAAGTGGAGCAGATAGTGACCAGAGCAGAGGATGCAATTTGGTGCAAGACAGAGAAAAAGGAGAGCAGGAGTCAAACTATGGTGGCCTTGTAGGAATTATTCTAAATGGAGTGGTGACATGCTCAGACTCGGATTTTGATATGATTTCTCTCCACAGCCAAGAACTCTATGCCCCAAAATATTAATAGCACAGTTGAGAAACCCGGGGTTAAAGAAATAAACTATTAACATTTTAAGAAAGAAAAGTTCTCTTGATCATCCAGAGAAGCCAATAGCACTGCGTTTGACGTAACTTCCAGTAGAACACAAATAAATAATACAGGTTTGATTAATCTTCCTATTGTAAGAAGCTTTGAAAACTTGGCATAGTGAGTAAAATGGTAGAAGAAAATAATATTGTGGCCTCCTGAAGTCCTTACTACTTTGCAGAGTATTCTCTCCTAGAGGGCAGAGGTCATGCCTTCCTTCTATAGATATGATGGCACCGGTGTAGAAATGATGAACTGTGGGGACAGACTGGGTCATTTAAATAAAATCAGATTGCCATTGCAGACCTGCCGCTACATAAAGCCTTGAATGTTTTCCAGCCAGTGAAAGAGAAGCCACATCTCCCGCTGTGAAGGCCCATCCATGGTTCTTTTTTGATGGGCACAGCCTACATATGTCACTTTAGCTTCTCTTCCCTTTCCTCTTTGCTTAATGACCCAATGAGTTTTATCTTGGATGTGACCATGGGAATCCTACTCCTCTGGTCTGGAGTGAAATCAGTGTTCTGGGTGGGGAATGTTGGGATTATTCCTGCTGGTGTTTGAAGGTGAACTCCAGTGTGGGCGGATTTAGTCTTGGCATCACAGAAGGGGACAGTGCTGTGGCACTCTATTTACTCCGAGCTTCAGCTTAATTTCCTTCACACTGTGGGCCTTCATAGAAGGTTCTTTGTAGCATCACCACTACTCCTGTGTTCTATGAACAACAGGAGTTTCAGGAGCTACACTGACCCATGTAGGTTCCCTTGCGAAGAGCAGAGCCTGCTCCGGTTACTTTAAGCAGAGAAGGATTTGTTACAGGGCATCAAACGACTCCCAGAATCATTGGTAAGACTGAAAAATGGAGGAAACTGTAGGCTGAGTTTCCAGAAACTGCTCCCAAAGTCATACCGCAGAAATGGGCCACCAAGGAGCTGTGATTCTGTCATCCTCGAAAGCCACCTGCCATTGCACCTGCAGGTCTGGGAGGCTAGGTTTCTGCCTTGTCCGCACCGGCACAGCACATGCCTCGGCACCCTGCTCTCCCCCTCCACGGCAGTTAGGAAACCAAGTCCTGAGCAATTGCTTCCGTTTGGTGAAACGGAAGTTTCATTAGATGCCCTGCATGTGTCAGGGTTCTCCAAAGAAACAGAACCAATAGGATGTGCACATATAGTAAGAGATTTACCTTAAGAAATTCGCTCACATGCCTATGGAAGCTTGGCGAGTCCAAAATTTGCAGGGTGGGTTGGCAAAATGGAGACCCAGAAAGAGTTGATGCTGCAGATGAAGTCCAGAGGCCATGTGCTGGCGGAATTCCCTTTGCCAGGAGGAGGGTCAGTTTTTTGTTATATTTATGCCTTCAAGTGATTGGATGAAGCCCACTCACATTATAGAGAACAATCTGCTTTATTCAAAGTCCATCCATTTAAATGTTGATCTCATCCGAAAACAACCTCACAAAAGCATCTAGAATAATGTTTGGCCATATATCTGGGCACGGATGTGGCCAAGCCAAGTTTATGAATAAAATTAACAATCCTCTGCTCAGTTTCAAGAGAGTCTAACACATGCTCCCCACTCCTCTCTGAAGTATAGGCAGGCATCCCAGAAGGAGGCTGGAATAGATGTGTGTGAGCTAGACTGCAGAATCTGCAGGTATCTATGAAGACATCCTCATGAAATCAGAATAACACTTCGTTTATATACAAATATTTTTGGAAACCAAATATAAAGCATTGCTGATACTGTTGTTGGTTTTAGTGCAAGGTGAACAATCTGATTTAGGTTCTGTCTTAGATGTGGAGGGAAAATATCTTCAGCATAGGACAGAAAAGATTGTCCTAGTCTTAGTTCATGGGTGTTCACAGGGGTTCCTGAAACAAATGGTTCTAAGCTTCTGTCTTTCCTAATGAAAATGGAGAAGTCTCCTCATTTACATCCATTTTCCCAAATTAATATAATGTGCCCAACTTCTTTAGTTTCTCTCAAAATTTCAGCCAAATGCCTTCTCTCGGAGAGAACACCATAGGTCCTCCCACTAGAATTGACCAGGTCAACTCTCAAAGCTTCCGACTTGACCACTGAGCAGTTCTTCGGGTTAATCAGGCACTAATTAAAGCACATAATTAATAATCATGCACTTTGTAGGGTGTTTCATATTTTGAAATATTGTCACATCTCTTGTAATCTTTTGTCTTTGTTGTTTTTCAGGTGAAGAAAATGACAGGTCGGGCACACTGAATGACTTGCTCTGTGGAGCACAGTGGTTAGTCCTGGAGGCAACAAACCCACTCTCCTCACTCCACTCGTCTGACCTCCTCTGTTCCATAGCTTCCATTCCCTAGGTTCTGCTGCAGCCTACATTCCCTAACTCCAACACTATCACTCACCCTTAGGATTTCTCTGCCTTGCTTCATGACATTCTATGTGAGCTACCTCAAGTGAGTTTAAACTCACTCTTATTTAATGTTTGAGGTATATAGTCAAATTATACTCCAATATACTCCCTGTTTTAATATTTCTCAAACAGTCCCACAAGGGTGCAACAAGAGTTCTCTGAGCGTCTGAAAATTCCAGCGCATTCTTTCTTGTGATAGTTTGGTAGACATTCTTTATTTATCACCTGACCAGAAAATGTACTATTTATGCATTATTAAAAAGTCAAGAAAATTTACTACAGCGTATTTGGTATAAATTCTATTTTAACCCACTAGGTTGAACTTTTTTCTTATCAGAAATATGTGTTAAATGTAAGGTTTATTTCCTCACCTCTTTTTCCTTGTCTCAGCCTTGTTTTAGTTTGTGCTGGTATTTTTTACTAATTAGGTCACTCTGATGTTTATAGCTCCTCCCCAGCTCTTAACATGCCCCATACACAGGCCTCATGGTATCCTGGGCTGAGCAACCCTAAGAACTAAGGTCACAACGATAACCAGAATGGTGAGCCGAGGTGTTTTACCCTGGGGTCATGTCTTGCTACCTCGAAGAATGAGCTCCATGGTCCAGAAGATTTAAGCAAAGCGTGAAATTTTTATTGCAAGCAGATTCAAACTCCCTGCATGGGAAGGGGGCCCAAATAATCGGTTGCCAGTGAAGCTAGTTGGTCTAAGGGTATGTATGTGCTATAAGCCTGCTCTATATCTACCTGTGTCACCACCTGATTGATTCCCTCATTGTTCTTGCAGATTTGAACTTTCTCTGTTCCTATGCATCAGTACACCTTGTTGTTGTAGGTCCTCCCTTGATTTCACACGCCTCCCACTCTGTGTCCAAAATCATTCCATTATTTCAGCATGGTTAGTTTCTGTAATTAGGCTTGCTCAAACTGCCGTATCTACCCCTGCCCATGTTCCACCTGCCTTTGTTTTCCACTGGACTCCTGTCCTGTCTGCCTGCATGTCAAGCTAACTTCTCTCAACAATAGTGTTAATTTAACGCTGCAGGCTCCTCAGAGGAAGCAACAGTGCCATGCACTTCTTTGTATTCCACACCAGCCTGTGAAATGGGGCCATCTTAGTGCCTGTGTGATAGGGTAGTTGTCCTGTGCACAAAGCATCCACTCAAGCTTTTGTTGAACATATAATAGTGAAAGAGGAAATGAATAAATTCATCAATGACAGCTCCAGGAGAGAAGGAGCAGGAAGATCATGGACTTCTGAGTCCATTCTCATTTCCTTAAATTTTTCATCCCTAGAGACACTGCCATCTCTCAAAGCCTTCACACAGGCTATCCTACCATCTTTCAAGTCTCGGCCACACCAACTCCCTTGCCTTTCCTGGCTGCTCACAATATCCACCCCCTTCTCTGAACTTTTACTCCCTCTGTCACCGACAGAGCCCTCCATATGCCTCCTTCTGTGATGAGCTAATTTTCTTGTATGTTTACCTCTCACCTAGAGAGTAACCCTTGGCACCTCTTCCACTGCCTTATACAGAGTGGGCATTCAGTAAAGGGTTCTTGATTAGAGTCTACATTCATTATGTCACTGTACAGTTAGTCTCCATGGGCAACGTGTCAACATGGAAGAAAACTGCAGCCCCATAACCTATTTAAAAATATGACCTCTCTCCTGACTGCTGGGTTGCCCTTCAAAGACAAGCAAATAAGTGTCAGATTTGTTCTCTTATTTTTTTGGATCTTCATGCCACCATGGCTTTGTACCTCTGGGGATGGGAAGAAAGCTTCATGATTGCTGAGAATCCAGCATGAAAGAATGGAGGCATTTAGCTCTGGGGGTGGTAGAAGAGAAAGAAGCTGGGAAGGGTCAGAATGAATGGAATCTAGTTGGGCCCTCCTCACTTTCTCCCTCTGTGTGGGAGAAGAACAGATGGTGAAAGGGCAGAAGAAATGACTATTTCAAGTTGTTCCAAAAACTGGGAATGGGTGGGGATCAAGTCGCTCTGGGGTCAAGTGAATACTGGTTGGAGTTAGGGAAGTAAATGATGGTGCGTCTTGGCATTAATCTGTTTAAGGAGTTTAAAAGTCCTTCCATCAAAGCACTGCAGCTCTAGCTAATGTAATGCTTATGATTTTTCACAGGCAATTTCCATTGACGTATGAGGCTGTGTTTTCTCTACCGATTGAAGGTATCTTTCTTACTCTGAGAAAGTACAGCATTCTACACACCCTGCAAACCCAGTGGGAATTTGTGTGGGTTCTTCTCCCGTCTCTTGGCTTTGGAACCCTGCTCCCAGCTGTCTTCAGTAATGTTCTGGGCAGAGGGGGTAGACAGACCCTCCCTCCAATCCCAAGGACTTGAAGATTAGAAGTGAGAAGCAGACCATGGGGTGTGCTCAGCAGCAGTGGACACCCGGGAGGCAAGGAGGAAAAGGACTGAGGACCTGGGATGAATTCTAACCAGAATGAGCTGTAGAGGGATGAAGTAATCGCATCACTTATCCAAGAGTGGATAACCCCAAACTTATCTCTTTCTGGTTTAGAATATGATGTGCTGTTTTCATATCAAAATGTGCTCTATTTAATCTTACAATTTCTCTGTATTGCCTAAATAATACCATGTGCAAAGAATAGGATGAAAGTTTGACATAAATTCTCCTCGTTACAGAAGAACAAAACTGTTTGCTAAACTCAGGTGAAGGCTGAACTGAAACCAGCCGAGGCTTGCTCTTTTTTCTTTGTTTCCCATGACTGCCTCTATAGGTATGGTCCTTGGAATCTGCAGTCAATCATTATCTCAGGGACATGGAGGCAGAATTCCTCCCTAAAATAAGGTTGTTCTGACTGTGGCTGGTCCTTTGCAGTCATGTCTGAGGCACATATCCTGCCGGCCATGGATGCTCCCGTGCTGTTGCCATGGTGATGTGCAGTGTTTTCACAAAACAGCCTTCCCACATTCTCTGAAAGCCAATTTGGACAGTGAGCCCTGAATGATGCTAGCCAGGCTGGAAAGTGATGAAGGACCCTTTGGGATTGGTATTCTGATTTTTGCGTGTAAAAGTTTAACTCTGGCTGGAACCAGGCACATACATGAGCACCGTCTTGAGATCTAAAGGAGATGAACCCGGAGGAAGACACAGGGTTGCTCAGAGGTATGGAATACATGGTACCTTCTTCCCTTTTTACTCGTTTTGTGAGTTTGCAGGGTGTGTAGAACGCTGTAACTGCAGGCTTTCTTGTGTCTGTGAGATACAGCATCTGCAGAGAGTAAAATGAAAGTGAACAAAGGTGAGGAGGGGGCAGTGAGCTAATGACAAAAGCACAAGCAATGGCTGATGTCCATGGTTTTAAAATTTTAACCTTTTCTACAAAAGAACAAAAGGGAATTTGGGAACTTAACTTAAATTTGACAGGTGTAAATAGTACTAAGACACTATATTTAGAGCACTTTGTGATCCCAGGAGAAAAGAGTACCCAAGACCCTACATCATTTCTCCAAAGTTATTAACAGAATTAACCTGTGTCTGGCACAGAGACGCACACTTAGCCGGTCAACAGTAAAATGCTGAGTGAATGAAGGAGCAAAGCGCCCACACTCTCAGTGTAGTGATGTGTCATTTTTGGCTGTCTGGCTCCTTTGGGCACTTGCCCAACGTTGGGGGAATCCCCCACTTTGAGTCCTGTCCTCCACATGGAAGCGTCCGAGGGCCAAGTTTCCACAAGATGAGCAAGAAAGCGCTACACTCCTGCCCCCGCTTTCCTTTTCCAGGGGCATGCTCCCAGGAGGAGCCTGCTGGGGAAGACAGATTCTTAGGAAAGGATTTAAGCCTTGGTCTTTTTTATTTTTTAAAAATATATTTTTTTGTTGATTTTTTACAGAGAGGAAGGGAGAGGGACAGAGAGTTAGAAACATCGGTCAGCTGCCTCCTGCACACCCCCTACTGGGGATGTGGCCGCAACCAAGGTACATGCCCTTGACTGGAATCGAACCTGGGACCCTTCAGTCCGCAGGCTGACGCTCTATCCACTGAGCCAAACCAGTTAGGGCCTTTTTGGTCTTTTTAGTTCAAGTCCTGTGGTCCTGATTTTCAGAAGGAAATAGAAGTGCAGGGAAATTGATGTAGAAGGAAAAGGTTTAGTCATTTATGACTGACTATGTGGGCCAAGGTCATCAGCCCGGCTCCCCTGGCAGCTTGTTGGAAACAGAGAATCTCAGGTTTGTCCTCCTCCCGGTGGATCAGAATCTACTGTTTAGAAAATTCTCCCGGTGATTCATAAGCACTTTAATGCTTGAGAAGAATGGTTTGAAGAAAAGCCCAAGCAGCCGTCTTCAGAACTGTGAAAGGAAACATGTACTTGACCGAGTCATAAACCGTTACTTGGTTTTAGCACCAAAGAAGACAGAAAATTCCAGAAGGATATAGAAATAAGGGTGTAGTTCTAACACAACATTCCATTGTAGGAGCTTTTGGATTCCTTGAGTTGCAAATCTCTGGCACATTAACAGTCTGATTAGGCCCTGGGAAGGGAGAAGACAAGCAGGAGAAAGACATTGGTGGGGAGGAGAAAGAGCAAAGGAAAGAGAGATCCAGTACTTTTCTTAGTAATTTAAAGTAATACATATCCATTCTAAAACTTTTTAAATACCATGTAACAGCATAAAGTAAAAAAAAAAAATGACATTGGAATTGCCTTCCTTCAAGATTGTATTAATCAAATAAATTTAAGAGCACAGACTCTGGAGCCCAGCTGCCAGGGTTTGAATCCCAGCTCTATCATTTACCAGCTGTGTGATCTCAGGAACATTATTTAACTTCTCTGTGCCTCAGTTTCTTCTGCTGTGAAGTGGAAATAACAGCAGAATTGTTGTGAGGATTCCATTTTGATAGGTGTACAGCGCTTTAAACCATGCCTACACATATGTTTTATGTGTTGGCTGCTATGATTCTAGTACTTTAATGTTATTTTCATATTTAGATCCCTTTGGTCTTTCAGCATAGGAGTAAGGAATTAGGGAAATCATTGTTTTCTGTGATGGTTAGTCAGTTATTTAAGCATCATTTATTGACTAATCTCTCTTCCTATGTGTCTTAAGGGTTTATTACACCCCCCAGATGATCTGTGGATGTCCGGACCCCCAGTCCTTCAGAATGTGACCTTATTTGGAAATAGAAGCATTGAAGACATACTTAGTTAAGATAAGATCATATTGGAATAGGATGGGCCCCTTAATCCAATATATCTCACGTCCTTATAAAAAGATGAAAAGACAGAGACATAGAGAAGACGGCCATGTGAAGCAGAGATGGGAGTGATGCTGCCACAAGCCACGGAATGCCTGGGGCTGCCAGAAACTGCAAGACACTAGGAAGAGGCCTTACTCTAGAGCAGTGGTCGGCAAACTCATTAGTCAACAGAGCCAAATATCAACAGTACAACGATTAAAATTTCTTTTGAGAGCCAAATTTTTTAAACTTAAACTATATAGGTAGGTACATTGTTATTAACTTAATTAGGGTACTCCTAAGGCTTAGGAAGAGCCACACTCAAGGGGCCAAAGAGCCGCATGTGGCTCGCAAGCCGCAGTTTGCCGACCACGGCTAGAGGCTTCTAAGAGACATAGCCCAGCCAACACCTCAACTTCAGACTTCTAGCCTCTAAAAATAAATCTCTGTTGCTTCAAGCCACCCAGTTAGTTGTACTTTGTTATGGAAGCCCCAGGAAATGAAAACAACATATAATGGACATTTTTTGTTGTTGTTCTTTTGGTCTGGCCACTTATTCCTATGCCTTAATGATATGTTTTAGTAATTTAGAAGAAAGAGATATCAAACAGTCCCATTTTTCCCAATAGGTACTTTTTGAGGTAAAATTTAATGGAGGCCAAATCAGTAACAAGTATCGGCCACTGTAAAATTCTCATGCTTTTCTGAAAGTCTGAGGCCCCTGTCAGTCTCACCTCTCACTTTAGGGTCCTATACAAGGGGACTTTTCCACTGTGACACCTCAAATAAAGGTTTCAATGTCTTAGCTGCCATGTCTCCTTTCACTAATTGAGAGAGGTTTATAAAACTTAGTGGGATGTTATTAATAATTAATAAATTCCACCCATGCATCGCACTGAAGACTGCATTCATGCCCAATCAGTCTTCACTTCCTGGTTTACGACAATGTTAATTGCTTTTTAAGGACTGTTGGTGGAGTTGCAGAGAGAGAGTGCCGGTGCCAGGTTCTATTTCACTTGAGTAAAGAAAATCAGATTAGAATAATGAATGACACTCCAGGAACTATGAGGCTTCCTGGGGGAGCTAATGACTGTTCATGGGGTCTTAGCATGAGACCCCCTCTGTGGCATAAATAGGGATGCATTTCATAGCAGCTAAGCGTCAGGAAATATGCTTTTAATTATCACTTAAGATGTAACCTGTCAGAGGTATTCGTATCACTTGTATGTAATGAGAATTGATTTCGGATTGCATTACCCAGAAAGCCTAGCATAATGGACACCCGGGTTCCTTCCTGAGACCCTTAGTCACCACATGTTTCTGTGTTGGTGCTGTCCTGCCCCGCAGTCACCAGATATCCGATCTGCCACATGCGACTAGGCAGAGGGGCCTGCTCGTTAGCTTTGGGTGGTTCTTGATGAATGAAACGCCACCAAGCTGAGCCTGGCTCCCAGGTTTAGCTGCAAAGTGGAGGAGCTTCAGAAAACAAAATTAGGGGTTGAATTGTTGACTGTGGTGCACAGACTTGCCTTGTCAGTGCAGGGATGTCAGTGCAGGGATATCGTGCAGAAAAGATGTTGACGGGAGAAGCATCCATTTGAGCACTGCTCACTTCTGGCTAGACCTTCCCCGGGTTTCATCATCTTCTCACAAGTGATCAAGCAGGTCCCAGAGAGGCAGTCTGGGTGTATGTGCAGAAATGGGGTGAGAGGAGGAAACATACCTGGTTATCCATGTGTTTCCCAAATTTACATCATTCATATAGCATATGCCAGTTTCTTGTTTTTCTTGCCGTAACTTGTACTGCCTTTATAATGATTTACTTAATATTTTGCTTTATGCTGACTTGGTACATTTTATATGTTTACTTTGCAAATAAAACTTAAATCACTACTGTAAACAGATTAATCTTACTGGTTTGGAAATAAAACTCTGCAATTGTATTTATTTTTATTGAAATATATCAGACATACAACATTGTGTAAGTTTAAGGTGTACAACACATTGATTTGATGCATGTATATATTGCAATATGATTGCCTTTACAGCATTAGTTAACACCTCTATTGTGTCACATAATGTCATTTTTTTTTGTGGTGGGAATAATTCAACTTTTCAGTTATAGAGGGACTAGACACCTGGTGCACAAAACTCATGCATGGGTGGTGGTGGTGGACTGCTGGCTCCTAACCACTCCCCTGCCTGCCTGCCTGGTCGCCCCTAACCCCTCTGCCTGCCTGCCTGATCGGCCCTAACCACTCTGTCTGCCTGATCGCCCCTATGCCTGCCTGCCTGATCACCCCTAACTACTTTGCCTGCCTGCCTGATCGCCCCTAACCTCTCTGCCTGCCTGGTTGACCCTAACCGCCTCTACCTGCCTGCCTGATTGCCCCTAACTACCTCTGCCTTGGCCCCCACTACTGTGGCTTTGTCCGGAAGGACGTCCAGAAGACATCTGGTCTATCCGGTCTAATTAGCACATTACCCTTTTATTAGTATAGATGAGGAAGTCTGGCTCTCTAGTTTTCCAGCCCTTTGCTACTGAAAGTAGTTTGTGAACCAATAGCATTAGCATAATCTGGGAGCTTGTTAGAAATGCAGATCCTCAAGCCCCACCCCTCAGCTGTTCACTCAGAATCTGCATTGTGATTCGTGTGTGCAGTAAAGTAAATTAGAAGACTTGACTTGCAGGGCCTAAGCCCACTCTCAGTTTATTCATGTATGGACTGTACTTCACTATGGAAAGGACTTGGGATGGTTAACATTAGTAACTTACAAGGGAGGAAGAGACAACAAACTTTAAAAGCCATAGAAGCCTGGACTATTTAATGTAGTTGTGCCACTGAATACAGTTTAATGCTCAGTGAGAACACACTGCTATAGCACTATTAAGAAGAGGAAAGGTCATATTCCAAAGCCACTGCTTATTTACCTAAAATTCATAGTGAAAAATGTCCTTTAATGTGGTTAAATAAATGAATATTGATGTTTCAGAGGACGTGTCAGTGATCTGGATACTTTATGAAAAATCATCTTCTCCAGTGAGGAAATAAGTGAGATATTACTTTAAATTGGAAACCTCAGTTCACTCAGATTTTGTTTTTTATGCAGTACATTTGGGGGGGCGGGTTAAAATGACATCAAGACAAGGTGTTATATCAGAGATTTATTCTACAAACAAACAGCTAAATAAAACCCAACCAGTACAACAAAATTATAAAATGTGGGGCATCAGTATGTATTCAATTTCATATTTGCATTTACTATATACTGGCAACTGATCTTCAAACAGAACCAGGAAGCAGTGATGTCTCAATTACAAGCTGAACTTTGAACTCACTGAATGGCCTGCTGTGATCCCCATGGAGGCCCCCGGGTGGGAATTAGTCATTGGGTCCTAGTCAGTGGTTCCCACTGGGTTCATTCTGTCTTCTCAGGTGAGCCTCCCCAAGCAAGGCCTGGACTGGGCAGTAGTACCTCCTGAACCTGCTGACTGTGGTGTTTTGGGAGGTGGCCACCACCCTTGTTCCACTCATCCTTGGCTGGACCATGGTGGGAATCTGGGTGACATTTCTGGTAATTCTGTGAGTTGATGTTTGAGAGAGTGGTGAGGTTTGGAAACAGAAGGATTGGATGTGGCTGACTCTGACTCTTGGCCATTCATATTAGAACCACTTCTCTATCCCTCCAGGGAGACATAAACCAGTCCATTTTACTCACCCTGACGCAGTTTTGGCAAAATGCATATTTGGGCAGAAATGAGAACTTGGTGGAGTTCTCTTGAGTCTGGGAGACTTTCATGGCTTTCAAAACTTTTTTTTTGTACTTTTAATTCTTAGAATGTCTTCATTTCCATCATTAAAATCTATTTTATTAGTTACTAGAGTTTCATCTCCACAAAACATTGCCCAGTGACCTCTGGCAACAACGGCTACAAGTAGTTCCTTCTCTGATGGAACTGCCTTATGATCTGATATGCTATGCCTAGCTGTCTGAGATGGGGGAATTATAAAAATCATGCACTCTTAATTTGCTATGTCTTCGAGAACAATAACAAAGATTTGATTTTGCCATGGCCAGTGTGGCTCAGTTGGTTGGCTGCCATCCCATGCAACAAAAGGTTGCCAGTTCAATTCCCAGTCAGGGCACATGCTGACTGTGGGCTGGATCCCAGGTAGGGGGCGTGCAGGAGGCAGCCAATCAATGTTAGGCTCTCACATTGATGTTTCTCTCACTCTTTCCTTTTTCCTTCCTCTCTCTCTCAAAACATGAATAAAAAATTTTAAAATAAATAGGAAGATTTTATTTTAACATCTTTAAATGTTGGCTCCAAGGTCTCAATACTAATGGTGCTATTTCAGCCCTTCTATCTAGTAGAAACCCCATCTATTTTTATGCAGTACATGAACAATTTCAAACATTGATTTAGATGGGTGGATAGGACTGATTGTTATCATTGGTTATTATCAATCTCACTGTTAGTTCCTTAGTGGAGGAGATATATCCTCATTAGTTTATCAGTGCTAAAGTGAATACTTGTTTGAAAGTATTGTAACTGTTGTAAAAAGTATCTTAGCCAAAGCTACCTGGTTTGCCATCTTTGCTTGGGTGTTTATACTTTCTGAGGGCTATAACTAAACATGAAAAGAGGAAGAAAAATGGTCCCCAATAATGTGGTACTTGACTTTTGTATCATAAAGCCATGCTTAGAATTTCTGTTGCTTATGAATGCCTTCTGAAATTTAAACACTGCAGCCAAACAAAAGACAATGATGAAAAAAAGACGTATCTCTATGCTCTCATTGCCATGAATAATTGAGAATTGCCTTTACTTGATTTCAATTCACCATCCCCCAGCATCACTCCTTCCTTTATCCTATATAATTGTGAGCTATAAGCTTAATACTCATTTTCCTTCGTGCTTTATGATAACAGGTAGAAGCACAGAGAATTTCCACTCCCCAGTGAGAAGGCTGCTACAGTGTCGATGACAAGATGCTAAATTGATTCTCCCTCATTGTTGCGTGGTGATCTTACTCTCCCCCCGCAGCTCCAGAAGGCTTTGTTGGACTAAATCCCAGACCCTGAGCTGGAGCTGGTCCTAGTGATGCTTATTGTGTCTTCCATTGTCAACATAAGTGCATCTCAAAAGGTTTCTGAGAACAAATGGGTAGCACAGCGAGGCATGAGAGTCAGTTCAGGAACCTGGTCTCGGAGCCCTTCATCTCAGCTTGGGGTGGAGCCAACAGCACCGTGTGTCATTCTTGGCAAAGGAAGTTATCACAAGGATTTGGATTTCCCCCAAGGAACCCAGAAAGCAACAAAGTAACTAATCTTTTATCTTATAAGAGAACCACTGAACATACCTCTTGGGCAGAGGGTACAATTGCTGAGGTCTGACCTCAGATGTTCTACACAGAAGTTCCACTTTGCTTTTTTTTTTTTCTTCAAAATATTCTCCTTGGGGCATAATCTACCCTGGTTTTCTGCAAACTGCCTGGAAATGTTGGTGGCTTGCATGCTCTGATGTTCTGATGCTTCCTGTCCTTCAGATTCAGCCTCCAAATAAAGGAAGGTTTAGACTAAAATGGCTGATGGCTGTCATGGTCTCAGTTCAGTTAAAGGACAGGAAATGGAAAATAATCTTTTATTTATGTCAACCCCAAATACATTAGTTAGAAACAGAATGACTCCTTAGCTACTTAGAACACTCAAGTATTTTTGACTTACTCAAATTGCTGTGGGTCCACACCATACCCACCATCACTTCTCTTCTCCCCAAGTAGTTTTAATCATACATATTGTTCCAAGATTCCTTCTTTACTTTTCCATGGCCACTGGAGTCTTATTTCACCAGAGACACATCATCAGATGACCAGGAACAAGTGGTTGGGGGCTGGAAGTGAGCCTGGGTATAGGAGAAAGAGCTAGAAACACACAGAACCATGAATCCACTCTGTCGTCCTTTACCCCTCTTTCCTTACCAAGACCTTAGACAGGTACATGCTTCACCAACTTTCACAACCTCATTTCAGGTTTTATTCAAAAATTATTCTCTATATCTAATAATAATAATATTATAATAATAGTCTACATGTCTTATTGCCTTTTTTGAGATAGTTATGTTCTGGATGGTGGATAATTTGATCACAAGGATGGAAAAAAAAAGACAAACGATAGTGACAATTTTCAATGCAGATGGGAGGCAGGCAGTCTACCAGTCACAAAGTAAGAAGAGTATTTAGTGCACGCGACTTTAAACATGATTCTTTATCTGAGTCAATATGTGTTAAGTCAGGTGTCTAGGTATGGAAAGGGTGCAATTATATTTTGACTTCTGTATTTGTTATAGAAAGTTTAGATATATATTCATTGTAGAAACTTTTGATACTACTAAGTATAAAAAAGGAAATAATGATCATGTATAACTCTACCACCCAAAGATAATCACTATTATTATTAATCACATTTCTTCCCATCTTTTCTTATGATTTATATATGGCTTTCTTTTTTCATTAAGTATGTATATATAGATATAGAAATACATATTCTCCTATGCCATTAAATATTCTTGCATAATAAGATGCCTTTATATGAATACACCATGATCAATGTCACCAACCCTCTCTCATTAGAAACCTGAGTCATTTCTAGTTTGGCGACATTGTTGTCCATGAATATTCTGCCCACATCTTGATGCTGCTTGTAGAGAGCATCCCTTGAAGCAGTACATGAAGTCAAGGAGTACATGGATGTTTAAGATGATACTCACTGCCAAGGTGCCCTTCAGACACGTGGCACCAATTTTGCTTCCCACCAACAAGGTGCCCATTTTGCTGGGTGTGATTCTGTCCAAAGGACGCTAGAGGGCGTCCATGTGGAGTCCAGGGAAGTTGGAGAAGGCTCAATAATGCCTAGGAAGGAATGATTACCCATCAAAGAAGACCATGGTCCCTGCAAATTAGATAAAGCCTGGACTAGAGTTGGGGGTCCCAAGTTCAAGCCCTGCCCCAATGAGCTCTGTGACTAGCGTATGCTACTCTATTTCACTGGGCCTCAATTTCCTCTCCTAAAAAGTGGCGATTGAGACAATCACTTCCAGACAATAAAAGTCCGTGAAGTTAGGTTTCCTACTTCCAAGTGGGCCCCATGGCTGGGAGCAGCCCGAGCTGCACTTGAAGCTGTGCCCGTGAAGCTAAGTCACTGTAATGCTCCCGCCCCAGGAGGAAGTTATTGGCCAAGGCGTTTGTAAAGCTTCCCTCCCCTCTTAACTAACTGGGTCGTGGCTTTTAAAACATTTATTGCTCACTGGTAGTCTTCTTCCAGAGCTAAGAAAACCAAGCATACCTCGTGCTTGGGACCCCTAATGTGACTATATTTGGAGTAATAGGGAGTTAAGGTTAAATACGGTCATAGTGTAGAGCCCTGGATCAATGGGATTAGAGTCCTTATAAGAAGAGATACTAAAAGGCTCTTCTCTCTCTTCTCTCTCTCTCCCCGCCCCCCCGCAAGGTGACCACACAGTGAGAAGGTGTTCACCAGGACCTAAATTGATCAGCACCTTGATCTTGCATTTCCAACCTTAGAACTGTGAGAAATAAATGTCTTTTGTAAGCCACCCCATCTGTATTTGTTATGGCAGCCAGAGAAATCGCATGGCTCAGGGCTACATATGATAAACAAAAACAAAAACAAAGAAAACACCAAAGAGAGAGAGAGAGAGAGATTTCATGGAGGCATCAAAACCCCAACTGTCCGACCAAAGCTGAGACAAGGTTCAGTGTCATCATTTATCAGTAGAAAGGGGGAAGCCAGGTGGGCCCCACATGAGGCACCGGTGGCAGGGGTGGGGCCGCTGTTCCTCCACATCCACTTTCCTCAGTGTCAGTAGGGTCAGCCTGGATCGCTTTCCTCCTTGCTGATTAGCAGACAAAGGGTGGCTCAGCGCTATCTGGGAATCACGCTTCCTGGCTTTCTCGCTGGCAGTGGCAGCACCTGGAACAATGTGTGGGGATAGCGTGTCTCCCACGGCCCTGCCCTCCGTGCAGGAGTGCGGCATTCATGCCCATTCCTCGGAGAGGCACATCCTAACTCTCTCTGGCGCACGGACCAGGGAGTTACACTCTTCGCTTCCAGGGGAGCCATGATGAGGCTTCCTCCACGCCCACGACTGGCACTTCCCCTAAACCCTAGCAGTGATGGCGAACCTTTTGAGCTTGGCGTGTCAGCATTTTGAAAAACCCTAACTTAACTCTGGTGCCGTGTCACATATAGAAATTTTTTGATATTTGCAACCATAGTAAAACAAAGACTTATATTTTTGATATTTATTTTATATATTTAAATGCCATTTAACAAAGAAAAGTCAACCAAAAAAATGAGTTCGTGTGTCACCTCTGACACGCGTGCCATAGGTTCGCCATCACTGCGAGCCTGCAGGCTCATGGCGTGGCGTCAGAAGCCAACTCAAAAAACAGCCCATCCAGGACTGAGCCGACCACTGCTGAGTTGCAGGGTGCTTGTTAGGCTGCCTGGCACTCTGCCCAAGGGAAGGGCTTTTCACCAGCTCGTCTAGGTCTAGGTCACAGTGGTTGGCAAACTTCGGCTCATAAGCCACATGCGGCTCTTTGGCCCCTTGAGTGTGGCTCTTCCACAAAATACTGACTTCTGTGCATGGGCCAAGAAGTTTCAACAGTACTGTACGTGCGCGCCCGCACGTGGTATTTTGTGGAAGAGCCACACTCAAGGGGCCAAAGAGCCACATGTGGCTTGCGAGCCGCAGTTTGCCCACCACTGGCTAGGAGGTTTAGGAGGGGCCTTCATGCCCAGCCTCAGTTCATGCACAGCACTGGGGGACTTGGGCCCTCCTGCTGCCTGGCTCCCTCCCTCTTCCTCTCACCCTGCCGGTCCCAGCAGCAGGGCCCCTCCCAGCTCTGCTCCTTCTCCTGAAGGCCCATTACCTCACTGGCCTCTGCCAGCCCCCCTGGAAGTGCAGACAGCCCCTCCCTGGCTGCCCCAGCCGCTCTGCCCTCACCCTCCCGGCGCCCTCCCTCTCCACGGGGTGCTAGAGTTTCCCCCTGGCGGATCAGGCCCGAGTGGGGAAAGTGCCTTCGGGTTTATCAGAGTTCATCGGACTGTCTAACAGCAGGCGCCGGGCTGCCAGCATCGGGGCGACTTGAATTTCAACCATTTTCTCTACTTAACACCTCGCTGGCCCTCCCCCCTCGGCCCCACACATAATAAGCCCCATTCTTTCCAGCAAGCTCAGCGCAGCAGCAGCCCGGGACCCACCGCGGGGACACGCTGGCCTCACTGAGCCTGTTGATTGTTCTCCCCTTTCTTTCGGGGACACTCAGCTGTAATCCTACCAGGCCCTGGGCAGAGGGGCGCCAAGGCCTTCGCTTCTCGGCTTCTGGGAGCGAGCCCAGCTGGGACCTGTAGCGGGGGCCTGGCTTGGGCAGCCTGTGGTCACCAGCAGGTCACTGGGTCTTAGTTGTCACTGTGACCCTAGAAACAGGAAACAATAGGCTTGCCTCTGCCCGACCTTGCAGGGAGGTCTTGGGAAATGCTTCAGTCTAACATTAAAGTCCTGGGGAGAAAGGGAATTGAAGACTTGAGGGGGGGTGTGGGGGCAGGGGAGTGACAAAAAACCATTCTAGTTATTGTGCTTAGAGTTAGGCTCTGCTCCCTAAAAGGGACGGGCAGTTGGGAGTAAGCCAGGGGAGTGAGGGTTATTTAAGGGCCCAAATGGCATGGATTCGGTTAAATCTAGCACAAGGCACTTAGGTGTGACTCTAAGTGTCTGCTGTGTAAATATGGCAGGAAAACACCTGCTTTGGAAAGCTTTAGTAAGAAATTAACCTGCTGGTTAGGCTTTTTTTTTTTTTTTTAGCCAGAGATCATATTTTATCAGGTGTTCAAAAGTGTCCCTGACTCGAAAGATATTAAGCATTATGTAATCTAGTAGGATCATTCTATACAACTATTCTGTAACTTGTTTCTATGTATGTTAGACAGTGCTCTATGTTAATACACACAGATTCATATTGTTTTAATAGCCATTAACCATTGTCTTAACGTGCCCATGGTGAATGCATACTGCCACCTTCCCATGGCCAAGTAGGCTATTTGTTTTTACTATTATTAGGAAGTGGCAAGGAACAACCTGCACAGATAACTTCGCAAATTTATGTGAGTTTATGAAATAGATTCATAAACGTAAAACAAAAAAGAAAAAATAGTTGCTGTGACCTGCCCAGATCCCTTTTGGCGCCCTAACCAGGGGGAGTGGCATCCGTACTTCTCCCAGTTCCTTCCCCAGTCACTCTCCCTCCAAAGCCTAGGACCAGGTGGACATGAGCCAGCAGGTCAGACAGAGTTGATCGGCCCTAAATTCCCTGAAGCTCTCATGCCCCAGACAAAGAGCATGAAAGAGAGGAACAGGGGCCAGAAAATGTGCCCACCCTGTGTGGGAAATGGAAGCCAGGGACCAGCAGAACCTCACAGGACCTCAGAAATCTGTTCCTTTTTCTAAATATGGGCAGTTCGTAATTCACTTTTGCTTCATTCCTCTGAGCTGTGGAGATGCAGGATGTGCAAATGAGGTTGGGCAGGGACTGGGGACGCATTTACCTTTGGGCAATTGATTCTGTGCGGCACCTCCCATCCTCCCGTGGCCCGTGGCCCCAGATCTAAGTCTATGCTGGGCTCTCCCCTTTCTTACTCCCTGACAGACGCAGGAGGACCGGCTTATCTCCTCCGCAGAAACCGGGACAGTCACCCCAGCACAGCGCTGGGTGTCTGACAGAGAAAAAGGAAAGTTCCTCGCGCTCCCACCTCCCCAGCCAGAGTCCCTCTCTGCCAGGTGCGGTCCAGCAGCTCATTAATCATGTCAGTGGCTGCATTGTCTGGGCCTCTCCCAAGGAAGACAGGTGACATTTAAAAGCCAGTGGATGTTCACGTGAGTTCTGTCCCTCTCCACTTCTGTGTATGCAACTGGGTGGGGGTTAGCACCCTCTTCCCCGGCTGGCTCTCCACGCCCCAGCTCCTCAGATGTGTGTCCATGTCTTTCGAGTAATGATTTGCTGCCGCAAGCTACCAACTGGGAGCTGTTTCTAAGAGAAGGGGAGAAAGATGTGGTCTCCACCCGGCAGAATTCCCTGCCTACTCCGGGCCCAGACTAGAGAAGCGCAACATTCCATACAATGGACCCCTGTTTTTAGAGGGGGAAAAAGCAACACTGAAGTTCCCTCATTTGGGGACACCATCACCATCCTTTCTTCTTCGCCTTGGGATTTTCAGCTGGCATACACAGGTGGGTCCTGGACTCAGGGGCCAGCAGTCCTCAGCGGTAGCAGTAGAAGCCCCACACCTCACCTTTTCACCCCCTCTGTTTTGTCCAAAGCATCACAGAGTCATGAGAAAAGCAAAGGCACTGTTGCCAGGCCACCCTGAGCTCACAGAGCTCTGTGATGAGGGCAAGGCATACCGTCTCCCTGAAGTTAAGTTTTTCTAGACAATTTATTTCTCTGTCCTTTATGGCATTTTTATTAAGACTAAATATGTTTTTTATGTAAAATACTTCTAGTTCGGCCAGCATGGGTCAGTGGTTGAGCGTCTACCTATGAACCAGGAGGCGCATACCTGGGTTGTGGGCCTGATCCCCAGAAGAGGGCGTGCGGGAGGCAGCCGATCAATGATTTTCTCTCATCATTAATGTTTCTATCTCTTTCTCCCTCTCCCTTCCTCTCTGAAATCAATAAAAATATATTTAAAAATACTTCTGTAAGACCTAGATGAAATGTCAGCACCTCTTCTACCCCAGGCTGGGAACAGTCTCTTCTTTTTTAAACCCCCACACATTTTCTCTGAGCCTCTGTAAGGGCACACTGCTGTCTGTCTTTTATAAGAATTAATTACATGACACATTATCTGCAGGGCTGGGAGGGAGGTCACTATGTCCCCTCCACATAGTTGGGGACAACCAAATATTAGTTAAGTGAATGAAAAAGTGAATGTTTGTTTTAAAGTACTTTCTCTTCGTGGAAAATTGCATAAACAATTAAAAATGCTATTATCATTCAATAATATACAAAGTTTTGTACTATGTTTTCATTATAAGTTCTCAAAGTGTTCCATTTTTGTTTTACAGGGAGACAGATGAAGAAATTGAAGAAATAAATAGTTACCTTCACGCTGTATAGGAGATCTTTTAGTTTCTAGAATATTCCTGGAATATTCTAAGCCTTCTTCCAAAGCAAATACACTGCACTGTTGAGATGAATCTTCAGGCTTTGAACTGTTTCTGCCTTCCCCTGGAAAGGTTTGTTTCTTCTGTAAAATTCCAAGTGAACTTTCAGAATAGAATCTGGGTTTCAGCATTCTACAACATTTACAGGGCTTATGTTACCTTCATAGCTGAAAGGGCCTGGCAATGTGAGGCAGACTTCCAGTAGGAAATCTAACAGGAGAAAAGCGTGTATGTGTACCAGTTATACATTCATTCACACTGAAATATCTCAAGCTATTGTGTTTTCTGTTGCCCTTATACATTTCATAAGATTATTTGTAAAAAGCATATTGAAATGTATTTATAATTAATGTTGTACTGATAGTTCAATGAAGTAATTTGATGATATATCAATAAACTTAGTGCATGTGATTTTCATCTTATATAACCAGCAATTCCCAATGAGCATTCAGGACATTGAGCCTTTTCTTACACAAACACAGCTGTTGTTTTGAGAAAATAATATGATCAACAAAGAATTTTCAGGAAGAATGCTGTGTCAATAAAAATTAAATTTGACTTGGCCTATGAAATGTACCCAACACACACGCACATGCAGCCAACACACACGCACATGCACGTGTGTGAACACACACACATACACATTTCCACCTTTATTTGCAACAATCAAAATAAAAAAGGACTGTGCTGGACCTTCTTCCTATCTTCTCAGATTACAAATTTCAAATCCTATATAATAAAAGGGTAATATGCAAATTGTCCCCTCCACTGGGAGTTCGACCGTAGTTTGACCAGGGGTCGGGGCCAGCCCACCAACCACCAACAGCCCCTCCCCCCAGCCAGCCCAATGGGTCCTGATTGTGGCAGGGCCAGCTGACCAGATCACACCCATGCACGAATTCATGCACTGGGTCTCTAATCCTATCTAATAAAGAGGGAATATGCTAATTGACTGCCCCACCCTCAAAGATGAAAGCACCTACAGCCAATAAGGAGGGAATATGCTAATTGACTGTCCCGCCCTCAAAGATGGTGGTGAACCTGATGAGTTAAGCAACTGAGTAGGAGGTTAAAAAAGAAAAATAAGGGTTTGAATACCAAGCACTACAGCAAGCCTGGCATAGAAATAAAAGAGAAGACAGAAGCCCTCGGGAGCCCAAGCAGAGAGAATAGTCTCAGACCAGAGGAGACATCTGGAATGATATGTGAAATAGCAGGCAGGCTAATGGTGGGAGCCAGCAGTCCCGGATTGTGAGAGAGTGCAGGCTGGGCTGAAGGACACCCCCACCCGTGCACAAATTTTGTGCACTGGGCTTCTAGTACTTTAATAAAATGGTAGACATTTTGAAGATATAAAGTTTTGATTTTGTTCCTGAGTTTGAGATGATGCCAGATTAACTAAAAGGAAGCATCCCAAGATGAGAAATCCATACTGAAGACTTATGTGCAGGAGCCTTCCATGTGGAGCCAGAGGATGAAGCCATGCAAGGGATGAGATCTCTAAGGGAGAGAGTGTAGGGTGGAAAGTGTAGAGGACAAAGGATATACCTTTAGTGTAGGTCCACAGTTTGGTGGGAGGAAAAAAATTAAGCAAAGGAGACTAAAAATTTTTTTTAAATCAAAAAGCAAAGGGAACTAGCACTGTAAAAGAGACCAATGTCGTCATGTGGTGAGGTTGAAGACACTGATAGCTGGAACTGGACCTCAGGAATGGTAACGTGATGTCTGAGAAACAGTTCCATTAGCGTGGTGAAGACAGAAGCTGAACCTGATGAGTTAAGCAACTGAGTAGGAGGTTAACAAAGAAAAATAAGGGTTTGAATACCAAGCACTACAGCAAGCCTGGCATAGAAATAAAAGAGAAGACAAAAGCCCTCGGGAGCCCAAGCAGAGAGAATAGTCTCAGACCAGAGGAGACATCTGGAATGATATGTGAAATCAAGAGAAAAGAACCTAGTAGGGAACAATAGTTTGGAGATTCTAGAATGAAAAGGAATAATTTAGGCAACTGCCCACAGGAAACGAGAATGGAGGGGATCTGGAATGAAGGTAGTCAGTTATGCTTGGAAGGAAGGGGTATGATGGTGATAAAGCCATGTGATGATAGAGCCACTTTGATATGAGACAGTGAATGAGGCAGCTCCTGCAGTTTTCTCAACAAAATAGGGGGCAGCATCCTGTGGAAAACTGAGGATGAGGTAGTCTCCAAAGCTGAAGAAGAATACAGGGGCCATCCAGGCCAATGCACTTTGGGAGAAAAGGATTTAGGTTTGCTGAATGCCAGTGGAGGCCCTGCTGACTGAATAGACCTCTGGGGGAGCTCTGTGACTTCCCCCAAACACTCCTATGTCCTAGGAGTGGGAGTAAAGGAAGCTTGTAATGAAGACAGATCTGGGACAAGGTCAAGGGAGGTAGAAACCTGGGATTCTACCGAGCATTACCCACTGTGGGGTCTCAGCAACTGCTGGATCTACAGAGCAGTGTTTGAAAACTGAGCAGAGTAAGAAGACTGCTTCGATTCAGAAGATGTTCCCAGCTGCTTAACATGAGAAAGTATATCATGTGTTGCCTCTGCATGCACTCTTCTTCCTTGCAGCTTAACACTGTACATCTTGAGAGTGGTTCCCAACCCCTTCCCACCTTCAGTGGTGTGCCTGCCAATGCTCAGACAGCATTCCTCTGCCAAGTTCTCTTACGGGGTTCCCACACTCTCTGCCAGTCTTTGTATTCATTCCATCTCCTCCTCAAAACTGTGAACCGTGGGGTATGGACTTTGTTTTCCTCTGATTCTATAGCTGTGGGACACTGAATCTAGAAATACACTGGAGTCACTGAATGAATCATCTTGCATTTATTACTTGGAAGTTCAGGAAATACCTTTGTATGCAGGCAGAAGATGAAAATCACAAGACCTGAGACGTTATCTCGTCAGTCCCTTTGTTTTATAGGCGAAGAAGCCAAAACCCAGAGAGGTCGACTTCGAGCCCTTGAGACCAGGCGTTTGCTTGTTTGTAACACAGCCTCCCAGGGACATTTCACTCCCGCTCTGTCTGGTTTGGCTCTACTCAGGTGCTGCACCACTCACCACTCAGAACTTAACATAGCTCAGTGGGAATCTGAGAAAGACCCACAGGACCACTCAGAACTGGAAATGGGATGCCAGAACCACAGGCTGGAGATGCCCCTTGAGAAGGAAAATGACCCAAATGGAAGAAGTTCTGAGCAAGATGGTGGCCAGTGTGTGCAAATGAGTGGCCTGATAAGAAGGTGATCAAACTTTGAGATGCTAGAGTTCCAGGAAATAAGGTACTGAAAGGTTTAAGACACTTCTCTACTTATTTGACAGTTTTATAAAAGGCCAGGAATGGCTGCTGTACATTTACTGTCCTATATAGTAATTTGTGTGTCTTACCATTATTCTTCCAATGTCATTCATACTCCATTTACATATATTTTATGTAATTCATAAACAGGCAGTGCAACTAGAATCATCAAGTTTTATTCTCTAGAGCAGCTGTTCTCAACCTGTGGGTCACAGCCCCTTTGGTGGTTGAACGACCCTTTCACAGGGGTCGCCTAAGACCATCCTGCATATCAGATATTTACATTAAAATTCATAACAGTAGCAACATTACAGTTATGAAGTAGCAATGAAAATAATTTTATGGTTGGGTCACAACATGAGGAACTGTATTTAAAGGGCCAGAAGGTTGAGAACCACTGCTCTAGAGCCTTAACTCTGTTTTCACTAAAAACACAAACATGCCAATATGTTGTTTATTTTTCTGTCATTCTCCTATAAATTTTTAAGAAAAATGTCTCTTGAATGTGAACTATCTTGTACCCTACTTATTATTTTAAACTGACTAAAATAAATACTTATAGTTACATTTCTAAGTGTTTATTTAGCTGTGCTGTTTTATTTGCCATTTATTTTAGGTGGATTGTGTTCTTCTGGACTCAAGAGTCCTCCAAATTTAATAACAGCACTGTTTGTATATATTCTGTGGGGCTTGAGGAAATGAAAAGAACTCATTTGTTGATTCGGTATCTTATTTGGCTCAGGCTGCTATATCAAGAATGCCACAGATTGGGGGGTTTAAACAACAAACATTCATTTCTCACAGTTCTAGAAGCTGGAAAATCCAAGATCAAGACACGGGCTGATTTGGAGTCTGATGAGAGCCCACTGTCTGGCTCTTAGATGGCGTCCTTTACCAGTATGATTGCATGGTAGAAGGGTTGAGGGAGCTCTCTGGGTCTCTGTTATGAGGACACTAATCTCATTCATGAGGGCCCCACCCTCATGACCTCATCACCTCCAAAAGACTCCACCTCCTTTCATCACACAGGGAATTTGGGCTTCGACATATGAATTTGGGGAGACACAAACATTCAGTCCATAGCATTCACTTTAGTCAAGAGATAAATTTAAAGAAATTATTCCTGTCCCTAATCCACCTCTCATGAGGATACATGATTCAATTAAAAATTTAATGTTACTCCTGATAGAAACAAAGAGGTGTGCTTCTCAACTCCCAGCCTGAAGTAGTATATCATGGAAAAGTCAAATGGAAAAAGATTAAGCACCCAGCACAGCTGGGTAGAGAATGTTCAATCCATTTTAGTTGGGGAATGTAAAACTTTACATTAGGAGACCCTGAAAGATGACCCATCAGACACCATTCTTTTTAGATGCACGAGGGGATGGAAACCCAGAAATGAAGACTTTGAAGATCTTAGTTAATTATTATGACGTCTTAACAGTAGCTATGATGATAAGATGAGATTTATGTCCTCTAATTGCAACATATTTCCCAATCTCATTTATCTTTGTTGTTGTTGTTGTTAATCCTCACCCAAGGATATTTTTCCATTAATTTTTAGAGAAAATGGAAGGGAGAGGGAGAGACACAGAGAGAGAAACATTGATGTGAGAGAGACACATCTATTGGTTGCCTCCTACACAGGCCCCAACCAGGGCTGGGGATCGAGCCTGCAACCAAGATACATGCCCTTGACTGAAATGGAACCCTGTGCCCTTCAGTCCGCAGGCCAAAGGTCTATCCACTGAACCAAACCAGCTAGGGCACATTGAACTTCTTATTTAGTTACCCTCCCTCAATTTATAAACGCTTAAGGAAAACAAATGATTGCCCCAATGGTGAAATTACATCAAAGCTAAGAAAAGCAGTTCTGGAGGTTCAGCCAGGCCCTCTTCTGAGTCTGTTACATAACATGGGAAAAATCACCCAACTTTGCCTCATCTTCTCCACCTGAGAAGAGAGAACTCCACTGCTCTGCACTGACTGAGAAAGAGTTTGCTATTCACACACATGGCCAACAGAAAATACTACATTTTTCAAGTAAATTAAAAGGTCCTAACTATCACATGGGTGTGGAGTTTCAAGCTCACATCTATTAGAGTCTCTGGCTGAAAGAGAAAATTTAATAATAAATACCTTTAGCAATAAAAACAGGTGTACAACTGAAGAAAAGGAGAAAGAAAAGTGTGATTAAAAGAAAAGTAAAAACTTTAAAATAATAAAGTTCAACCTTGATACTTAAAAAAGTGTGTGTTTTTTTCTAAGTAGGGGAGTTAGGTTTGGTAGTCCACTGGAATTTTTGTCACTGTTCTTAGAAAAGCAGTAGTAACTGGGAATGTCTGGCAGTAGCCTCCTCTCCAGCTGAGGCCTCACCTGGAGCACAGATCACTGCTCCACGTGCTAACTCAGCAGGCCAGCCTCTTGGCTCAAGGGGCATCTACCCAGCTTGGACTGAGATTATATAACAGGAAGGTCCCCATGGAGTCTGGACAGGCCCTGGCTGGCCCTGGCTCATGCTCCTCCTCTTCCCCTGAGCTCTGAAATACGGAAGCATCTGTCAGTCTAGGCAGGTGTCCTCACACTGCTGGCAGGGAAACAGGCAGCTAGTCTGGGAAGATGGGAGTAAAAGGTAACACAGCGGACAGGCCATGGTCTGGTGGGTTCACGAAGAGGAGAGAGACTGAGACTCTGAGAGGACTGAAGAATCCCCCAGCACTAACTTAATCTCCTGGTCCAACAGGAACATGTGGAGATCTTTTTGCTGCTTAAATGGTTCCCACGGGAGAGCAAGTCTGATAAACAATTTTGGTAACTCTGATTTCCCTCCAAGTGCTAAGTATGCTTCCATATTTCATGAAAGCCTGCTCTGAAGTCAGTCCTGACTTGGAGAAACCTCCTGTGAAGCCAGCACAAAGGCCTTTATTTCATTCCGTCTCATATCTAAATATTCTATTTCTCTGACCCAAGCCTCCCTTTCTCGGTTGTTTGGCACAAGTGCCCCCTGTGTCCATCTGCATCCTGACTGTGCCCCTCACTCGGTGGGGGTCAGGCTTTCCGAACTTGGGTTGTCCAATGTAGAGCAAACAGAGCAAAAAGTGAGAACTAGTGACGGAGGCGGGAAACAAGGCTCTGATGTCACTAGCAGGCAGTGTCCCCTTAATAATGTGAATGGGCTGCCAAGAGGGTGTCTACAATCAGAAGGCTGACGACGACGGTCACTGATTCTTGAAGCCACCTCTGATTTTAACCTATGGGATCAGATAGACACATCTGATCCCATAAGAGCACCTTACTCATGTTGATTTCCTGGCTTTGCCTAATTGAGGTGTGGAAGGCATCTTAGACTTTGCAAACACGTGCCCACTTCCTGCAGAGAATGCACAGGTTGATTCTTATGTCAGCTGTCGGACACTCCCTGTGCTGTGTCTCTCCCAGTCCAGCACTGGGAGAGCCTACTTTACCGTATTGCCTCCTGGAGGATCGGGAGCAAAGAAGGCTGCAATTATGATGAAGGCTAAAGAGTGCCCAGCAAAAGCTTTGCCATTCAACTGGCCAACCACCAGCACCAAGACAGGCCAGTAAAACACATCCATGCGGAGTTGTCCTCTTTATTATAAGCATTTAGCTTACTGGAATAAATAGGAGAATATCCATCGGCAAAGTAAAGCATTTTACAAAACCCATTAGAAAGAGATGGGTAGCTGGGATATAGGCTTCCTATTTTCAAATCAATTTTTTATAAAAATGAAAACTAATTTTCAAGGGCAAGATATTATAGCAGAAGAAAATCTTCTCCTAAGAAAAGATGTAATTGTTTACAACGATAAAATGTCCATGTTATTAGTATGACCCGTGGCCTGGGCTCCATTGGAGGATCCCCTGAAGCAGAGGCTGGAGATCGTAGCAGTGCTAAGAGGAAAGAGTCCTAAGCTTTTATAAGGAGAAAAGCTGTGTGCCCAAACTTGGCTTTTTCCACAGAGAAAACAAATTTTGCAGCACCCTTCCTTCATCAGAGTTACTTTATGATAGGCTATGAGATGAACAAGCCAGTTGGTACAAGACACAGACTTCTTGCTTTTAATCATGACCTTCCCCCCTTGATGCTACCATCTTTCTCTATAGGACATAAGGAGAGCATGACAGGAGGAGGGAGCAGAGGAAATAACATTTCACTTCAGCTCCCTAATCCTACTCTTTGCTTAAGCCGATGTCAGACCTACAGGCCACCAGGGGCAGGCCAGGGGTTGCAGCTAACCACCAAGAGATGGGGCATAGGCCAGCAACAAGAACTGCACGACGGTGTCCCCGAAGGCCATTTCCCTGTCATGCACTCTTACGTTAATGCACGCTAGTGTCAGAGTCCCCTGGATAGTCCCAGGCCGAATGTAGTCTCTGAGTCAAAAGGATGGGCTGCCAGGTAATCCTTGTATTCGCCATCAAGCAGCTGGGCAGCGTTCCTGGCAAACCAGCAGTCTATCTGCTCCTCCCCGTTGTAGATTTTCCTCTGCTTCCAGACCACCGGGACCTGGTGCCCTTTCACCTTCAGGACCGTTTCAGACTTCTCATCTGCCTTTGGGAAGGGAGGACTAGTGGTGTTCTTGCTGAGCCAGGCAGGCTCCTCTGTGAGTCTGGCATCCTGGTTCAGGAACTGACCTGAATGGACAAGAGAAGCATCAGGTCTAAGTAGAATACAGGCCGCATTGTGTAGGGAAAAAAATCTGACATCGATTCAGGCCTTTAGTGACCAGAAAATGCACATGTGGTACCTAGAGGAAGGGGATTCATGATGTCAGAGATTGACTCCTAGCTGGACTCTGCCAGAAGCCACTCACGCCTTCTACAGCGTAAGTGATAGAACACGTGTTTGGGGGCATATGGAGAGGAGAGACCGGAGGTTTTATAGGTATCGGCCTCCACATCTGGAAGCTGCCCTCTTGCTGACACTGGAAAGCTGCCTAACCAGCGAACAGAGTGAACTAGAGTCTCTTACTGAGCTGGGAGGGCAAGAAGAGGGGCAGATAAAGAGGGAAGAGTTAGGCCTCCCCCTCTTTCCTCCCTGGTCTTAGCACCCTCCATACTAGGTTTGTGGACTGTACTGGGCCAAGGGTGTGTACAGCAGTCAGTTCAGTTGGTTCCTGAGACACATCATCAGAATTCCCCAGGTCAAGTGAGGACGTCGCTAAGGCCAAGGATGCTGGTCTGTGTCTTTAGAGGGAGCTCACACTTGGCAGGCAGGCACTACAGAAATGCGTGCAGCTCAAGTGCCAGGAAATCCTGCTTTCTAAACCGAGCCCGGCAGCGCTGGCTCTTCACTTGTGGGCCAGGAGCCCACACGAAACTGCACGTCGAAGAAAGCCAGTCCAAATGGACAGCCTGCTGCTGCTCACGCAGTGTGGGTGGCTGCTATGGGAGAAACACCGTGGCGCATGAGTGCTGGGCTGTGGACTGCCCCTTCTTTGTATCTTCTTGCTGAGTATGAGGAACCAGAGGATTACTCCCAATTTCTTTGTTCACTTTCCCAGAAGGCCAGTGATAATTCATTTATAAAGCCCACTCCTATTCCAGAAAGTCATGAGGAGGCAAGAAATACAACTTTTGTGATATGTGTAAAGACCAGCTTCCCACTGAATGTCTCCATCAAGCTAACGCTATTGGCAGCACCAGCTTCATTTAGAGCCGAGTGCTCTCCTCGGACCCTGCGGGAAGAGCAGCTGCTTACCCAACAGTCCATGGCAGTTGCCGGAAAGGCCTTTGCTGCTGGAGATGTAGAAACCCAGGTGGTCTCGCTGGTAAGGGGCTGGCTTTTTGTAGAGGTGAATGAGGATGACGAAGGCAATGGTGCCCTGGATGGTGACGGTGACGTTGGCATTGGCAGACACGGACACCTCTAGCCCCCGGCTCCCCACTACCATGCTCTGGTTGCAGGGGAGGACCAGCCTGTCCCCGCCATCCAGGATGACCCTGTGCGGCGTGATCTCCAGGTATGACCTCTCGGGCTTGTTGACGAGGATGGTGATGGTGCGGAAGTAAGTGCGTTGCTTCTTGTGGCCGTTGGGAGGAGCGGGAGCCCCGATTAACGCTCCATTCACCGTCACACCTAAAGGCAGAGGGGAAGAGAGCAGTGGTTAGAAAAACTATCCTACTTTCATGCCAAAGGCATCTGATCAAAATTTCCCTCCTCCTCTGGCCTTATCTTTGTAGCTCTCGCACCATGAACTTTCACTTTCAAGTAGAGGTCACTCGATGCCTGCTGAATGAGTGAAGAAATGAATGAATGTATGAAGTTAGGAGGGAATTTCTTCCCCATGTTTGACCAGTATCTCAGGGAAGGGGAAGGATGATGTAGGTTTGGGTCAAGATATAATAAGGATTAAGAGATTGTTTGTGTTCATTCTGGTATTTCTTTCATTCTGGCTGTAGGGACAAAGAGACATACAGAATTTCTTATCTACCAGTTGCCACTGATCCTGATTTGGAGACGCTGTGATGCCACTGGGCAGTGTGGTATAATGCAGAGGTTAGGATTATGCTTAGTCCACAACTCAAGTTCTTCCACCTTCTAGGTGTGCACCTCCGGACCAGTCACTTTAAAACACCGAGCCTCAATGTCCTCATCTGTACAAGGGGGTATGAAACCTAACAGGACTGTGGTGAGGTTCACAGGAGGTGGCATATGTGCCAGCTGCCAATGGCCAGCAAATAGAACTCTTTTTATTTTTTCACTTCACCATCATGAACCCACAGCAACTTTACTAGACCCGAGTGAGGCGTGTGAGCCACACCCCTAGCAATCGGTGCTGTCCAGACAGATGGCAATTCTCCATCAGATGTCTGGGGCTGAATTAGATCATGTACATTAAGTGTATTTTGCTCTCAGCAAAGAGGCAATTTGCATTAATAAAATATTGCTATATAATTAACTCTTATTTTCTCTGCTTTGAGGATAATCTTCCCCTACATCTTGACTAGCAACTTCTTGGACATCCCAGGAGAAAACTGCTTTCTCTGGGCCAAGGGGTAGGGGAAAAGAAAAGCTCCGCATGAGCGGAGATCAAGTACTTCCGCCTTAAGGCTCCAAGCTTCTTCCACTGAGCTTCCCATCCTGGACCCACACGGAACACAGGAATGAGAGAATGGCTCAGGGATAGGAGGGGGAGGCACTTCCAGGGAGGGGCACAGTTAGGCCCTGCCTCACTCCTGAGCCTTTTGAGTTACAAAAAAGCTGAGATTTGGTTCTAAGGCTAGGAAGGCCTGAAGAGAGCAAGGTGAGTGAGGAGCCTAAAATCAAACATTACATAACTCCATCATCTGTGTCATCCTGCTGTGGGGCCCTCTGTCACCTAGCCTTCCAAGAAACTGAGAAATTTTCTTAGAACTGAGAAATGCCAGAATGTCTACTGCAAAGCTTGTCCTCAAAAGTTGGGCTGCGTGGCTGTCCACATGCCATCCTGAGGCACTGTTACCTGCATGTAACGAAAGAAGCTTTCTGTTGTTATTGTTAATTATAATCCTCACTGGAGGGCATGCTTATTGATTTTAGAGAGAGCAGAAGAGAGGGAGGGAGGGAGAGAGAAAGAAAAACATTGCCGTGAGAGAGAAACATCAACTGTTGCCTCCTGTACACCCCCTGACTAGGGATCGAATCTGAAATCCTAATATGTGCCCTGACTGAGAATGGGACCCAAAACCTTTTGGTGCACAAAACGACACTCCAACCAACTGAGCCACATGGGCCAAGGCTGAGAGAAGCTTTTTATATACCAATCTCTTTTACGTGGTCCCTCTACGAAACAAAGGGGATCAGAGCCATTCTTACACCCATATTCTCTGCACACAAAGCCGAGTAATTAACATGGGGCTTAACATCTTAGTCACGGAGGAGCTGAGATAAATGAATTTAGAACATCGCACCAGCACAGTTTTTGAATGGAAAGACATAATAACAATAATATATCATGAATTCGTATAGCACTTGTTTATTTTCAAAACAACTTCCATTTCATTATTTAATTAAGTCTCTACAATAGACTGGTGAGACCAGTACATGAGTATCACTGTTTTACAGGAGAGACAACAAGAACTCTCTAGTTGAGTAGCCAAGGCCACAAAATTAGTTAAGACAGAGAGCAGGGTTTCCAAGGCATGTCTTCCTGCTTCCAAGCCCAGCACACAGTCTAATTCCTTTAATCATCAACAATCCTCACTGAGCATCTGTGAGGAGCCCCTAATATATACATCCATCTTTGGAACAGAGGAGACCTGATATCTACCTGCCTCTTGCACAGAAGCCACAATGGAGGGCAGAACTTACCAGAGTCCGCGTGATCAGAGACTAGCCTTAGGATGTCCCCGGGCTGCCCGTCAATGTTGAAGCAGACAGTGAGCTTGCTCAAGGGGAAATCCACGACAAAATGGGGGTCTCCATCCGCTGCAGAGCAGGAAAACACAGGCGAAAACAGAAAGAAAAGATACTTACTGAGTGCCTTCCCTGTGTAATACTCTTTTATATTTTCCCAGGAATTACTTATTTGATTCTTCTGTCAATGATCCTGAATGTCCAAATGAGCAAGATGTCTGGGAGGTGAAGTCACTCACCAAAGTTACACAGTTGGTACACAGTAAAGTAAGGATTTGAACTCAGGTCCCCTAAATTCAAATATAATGCTCCCTTTCACCACACCTTGGCCAAACACAGACAACTAAGCTTTGAGAGGTAAGTGGGAAACAAAAATGAAACAGGGTTATTGCCATACTAGAGGCCCAGTGCATAAATTCATGCACCAGTGGGGTCCCTTGGCCTGGCCTGTGGGATCAGGCTGAAACCGGCTCTCTGACATCCCCCAAGGGGTCCCAGATTGTGAGAGGGCGCAGGGCAGGCTGAGGGACCCCACCGGTGCACGATTGAGGCGGGGAGGGACGCAGGATGTTGGCCAGCCGGGGAGGGACCGCGGGAGGGCTCCAAGGCATGCCTGGCCTGTCTCACTCTCACTCATTCCTGATCAGCCGGACCCCAGCAACAATCTAACATACCAGTCAGAGCATCTGCCCCTTGGTAGTCAGTACACGTCATAGCGACTGGTCAACGGGTCAACTGTCTGCCTCCTGGTGGTCAGTATATGTCATAGTGAGTGGTTGAACTGCCTTAGCATATCATTAGCATATTACACTTTGATTGGTTGAACAGATGACCAGACACTTAGCATATTAGGCTTTTATTATATAGGACACCCCCTCTATTATGGAGCCTGCTTTCTTCAATTTCCTGCATGACACCAATCATTTCCTTTCTCCTTTGACCACCAAGTGGAGAGTGCCATAGCACTAGGGACATTCATGGCGCCAGATGCACACAAGCCTTGCCTGACAATAGTAACGACCAAGCCTAACAGAGGGCTGGTGACAAGTGAAGGACACAGTCAGCAGGAACATAGCTAAGTGACAGTTCTCTGAGAGTTTCTTGGGCTCACACCACATCATTTCTCCTCAACTCATCCAAATCCCTTTACAAGGAAAGATGTTGCTTGTCCCAAAAACTAGAGGAGAAAGTCATTACTCCACGTGCATCCAAGAGAAAGGTTTTCTTGCATCCATCAAGCACGTGTGTGTTCAGAGGAATTGCATTCTGTCCGCTGGAGACTGGGTTTCTTATCTACACAGCTCATCCTGAGGATGTGGGGACATGCACGTCCAGCACATCAGCAGCAAGACTTACAAAGAGATGTGCACATTTTAAGAATCCAACCCAGCCTTTGTGTTATTATCTCATCTGGATTTTTATTATAATTCCAGAGAATTGTATTTTTTTCTATTCTCCCCTCTAAATCAGAGATTAAAAAATAATAAGGTAATTTTTGTAAAACACGCATGCTTCAGATCTCTAAAACAAATGTCTTTTAAATTCCACAATGATGAGACTATGAGTCTGCTACCCATCCTTTCATCAGGGCTGTTGCCAGGCTCCTGGGCCTATTATCCATGGTGCTTATGTAACAGTTTAATGATGATCTTGGTTCTCAGAACTGCCTCACGCTGCTGGCTTGGGCTAAGAATATGGGTCCCGATGTCACATTTCTATGGAGCTAGTATTTTAACTGGCTTCAGGGCATTCCTGGTTGTCCACTTTCTAAACATATAAACTTGCAAATTGCATACATTGTTTTCCTTACCTGATGTTCTGGAGACTTTAATTCTTGGGTTATATGGTTTCTTGAGAGTAGATCCTATAAAAGAAAGGAAAATAGCAACCACTGTTATTCATTAAAGAGGATGAAGTGAGGGGTACAGAGAGGAGACTATTGAGATGAATAAATATAGCTTTCAGATACATTCGTAGCAATTTAAAAACATCACCTGTTGTTTTTTGTTTTCCCACAGAGATATTTGTGTGTGTGTTTTTTAATGGGTTATACTATACGAGTCGTATCTTGCTTTTTTCAGGTTGGACCAAATGCTTAAAAGAGAAACAACTCTATAATCCAGGCACAATAAACATTCAAATTTTGGTCATCAGTATTCCTGCATTCCTTGTCTTAAATGGTGATCAAGGGGTAAAAGTAATAATGGTTATCTTGTCATTGTGTGACCCTTTGTGTATTCAGAGCTCTCAAACATATAGTATCTTGTTTGACACCTTCAGCAACTTTGAGGGATGATTTAAAGGAGCTTGGCCTCACAACACACAAATGAAGGTGCAACATGTGGAGGCTTAATTACTTTATGCTTTTATAAATTAGATAATAGTCTTTTTGTCTGTGATTTCTGTGCATATACTGGGGGGAATATTCCATCTTAATTCAGGTATAGTTATAGGAGGAGGGGAAAAAGTACACTTGTTTAATGGTCCAGAATTTCAGATTTGCAGGGTGAAAAAGTTCTGGCGATCAGTTTCGCAACGTCAATATACTGAATGCTACTGAACTGTACACTTTCAAATTGTTAAGAAGGTAAATTTTATGTAATGTATTTTTGTACCATACTTGAAAAAACAACAACAGAAAAATGCAAAAATGTAAAAAGAAATTAGAATCCAGTGTCTATTGCTATGTGTGTAAACCCAATCCATAAAGCAGGAGGCAAAAATAATCAGTTAAAGAATAACCTAAAAGTAAATTAATTTCTACAAGTAAAATAACATTAATATCTTATTTCAAATTGTCTGTATAACAAAATTATGCCCCTCTTCACTAACTTTTGCCCCTCACAGAAATTAAAGATCAAAGTATCTCAGTGTTTCTATGTGTCCCTATCTTTCCCGCACTGGTCCTGGCCTAGCAGGATCCGGGAGAATCAGGCAGACCACAGGGAAGCAACTTCTCAATTTGGATGGCTGCTGTGAGAAGGCTTGGTGAGTGGCAGCTGCCACAGACACTCAAAAAAGAAAAAAGAAAGAAAAACTCATCATAGCTTTAAGAAAACAAAGATTGTCTTGAGTACTAACTGACGCTTCAGGAAAATTCAATTCCAAATAATATTTTTGGGTTATTTCTTCATATGGCTATTTCATAGCATCACACAATTTGCTTTTCATCAAAACTAAAATTGTACTGGTTTTGCCAAGACAAGCTCCACTCTTTCTAAAAAGGCAACACATCACTTTTAACCTCTATATTAGGGTTTGAACTTTTCAATAAATGTCTAGTTCTACATTCCTCAAGGGGAGGAATTCTAAACATTTGTTGAACTTTCATATGTGCCAAAGACTTTACACATTCAATCCTTGCAATGGCCCTTCAGGGAAGTTATTATCTACATTTTACAGGTGAGGGAATAGAAGCTCAGAGAGGTTCAGAAACTTGCTGAACCTCACACTGGTCAGGAGGGCTGGTGAGCTGAAAGGCAGCTTTCTGGATTCTAAACTTATGCTCTCTTCACCACACCTAGTGCTTCTCAGAGTTTTGTGGGGATTTTTATATATTTTTCTTGATTTCAGAGGAAGAGAGAGAGAGAAACATCAAGGATGAAAATCATTGATTGGTTGCCTCTTGCACACCCCCTAGTGGAGATCGAGTCCAAAATCCAGGCATGTTCCCTGACAAGGGAATTGAACCAGTGACCTCCTGGCTCATAGGTCAATGCTCAACAATTGAGTCACACCAGCTGGGCTCTTCTAGGAGTTTAGAGTGTGAGGAATAAATGAGACAGCATTTGCAGGTCCAGGGGTAACATCAGTTCCCCCTCCTGAGGAGATGTGAACTTGACAGAAATTTAATGAAAATGTTACACATTAAAAAAAAAAAAAAAGCCATTTTCCACAAACAGATACTACTGAGAATACAATCCTCAGTTTTGGTTGAACTAATTTTCTTTTCCACTTCCTGTTCTCCTTGCTACTATTTCCCCCATCAAAATGTCACTGAGACTGATGACATACTATTTAGCTTCTGAGTGACATGTATATAAAGGGTGAATTCTCTCAAGAATCAGGAAGTCAGTTCTCACCTATGTTCTCAGGAAACTTAGGAAGTAAATCCAGCATACACATAAAATTATATAACTCTGAAGTACTTAAATATGTGGAAAGGCACTTAAAGAGTGAACATTTGTCTATTTGTTTGTTCATCTCATTGCCTCCAATAATGACTGGCAAATGTTAGGCACTCAGTATTGATGATTGATGGTTGGATGAATTTCATCAGGCAACCTTTCTGAGGCAACTGCCACCCTCTCTAATGTCTCTACAAAGATCCACAGTTTATAACAGAACAAACACAATAATTGAACACAGTCCCTGAAAACTAGGAACTGCATGTGGGGTTATTGCTTATAAAAATTATAATACCACAGAATAAAACAGACTCCTGCTGAGAGGACCTTGCCTGAGACAAGTTAGAGTCTAAAACAGTTTTATTTTCAGAAAAGCTGTTTTGTCTCTCAGTATCAGGCAGATTTTTTAAAAAACTGTTTAACTGGTATAATATTTTAGAGGAGTGTATAAACAAATTGACAGCAACTAAAACAATTTTAATGGCACATCCAGGAGCTCACATTCAAAATGACATTACTGGTAAGTTCTTTTTTGTGCGTGAATTCAAATTCTATGTTATGAGCCAAGTAGCAATGCTTTGTTCATGTTAATTCTTAGCAAATAATTTGTTAAACTTAGTTATGTTTTTCAAAACAGTTAAAACCCTAACACATGAGATTTTTGGGCAAAGATACTGACATAATAATACTTCAGGAAGATGTTACTATAGCCAACATATTGCAATAATTTCCTAAAGTGATTTCTGAGACAATAACCTAGATCTAATGTTAGTTACTGCCTTTTATGAATGTTATGATCATTTCAGCACAACTGCACTGGTGCTGATTCTGCCAGTAACCACAACTCACTAAAGCACTTGGCAATTCCACTCCCGTCGGGGTCCACACAGATGGGCAGAAGGAAGTGTTAGCATTCACTATACATCTTACTCACGGTCTCATTAACTTTGGCCTTTTCACTGTTTCAGTATCTCAGGAAAATGAGGATCCAAACATCAAGCTAACCTTCCACAAACTATTCACCCTAAAATTTGAACTATTTTTCATCAGGAAATCAACTACCTTAAAAATCTACTTCCAGAAAACTTAACTGGATGCTAATCTAATCAAGCTATTAGTAAAGCCAGATACACAGAAGAAACAATAAAAATAGAAATGTAATAAATGGAACTCTAATACTGCCTGAAACTCTTACAGAGAGAAAAACAGAATTATAACAAACAGAAGGGACAAGTTAGGCTCCTACATTTGGCCATCCCTGGAGTCGGTTACCTGGCTGCAGGTTGGAGCCTTGCAGACTCTGCATCACTGTCTCAGGCCCTGTTGCAGCAGACATGCCATGGCTGTCCTCCAGCTTCCTTGTCTGCAGTGTGGATTTCTTCAACTTCATGGAGGTGAACGGGGTGAGGAAGCGAGAGTCCATGGCCAGAGCCTGGGCCTTCTGCCTCAGTCGCTCCTTCTCCTGCTCGTCGTCATTCTGCAGCCAGGAATTCAGCAGCTCCTTTACAGTCAGGTAGCTCCAGAGACGCTTGAGGTGGTTGGGGTCCTCCTCACCACCACCCTTGGGCCTGGCGCTTCCTATGACGTCATTCCCCACCTTCTGGGGCCCCACAGGCACATCCGTCTTCAATATGACAAATTTACTGTTGCTAGCCCTGACTTCCACGTGCAGTCGATCTATCTTCTTGTCCACCAGCTTCCCAGCAATGATGATCTCTGAGCCGTTGAAGTAGTTGGGGAAGAGGGTTCTGGTAACCTGCTCCACGATGCTGGGTGGGTAATCGATGTGGATGTCAGAGAGCAGAGGGGGCCTGATGTCTTCATAGAACCTGGAGTAAAAGAAGAGAGAGAGAGAGAGAAAGAGAGTGAGTCAGGACCCAGCCCTGACTGCAGGCAGCACAGGTCCTAAAGGAAATGGTGGGCTGTTGGAGGGGTGACCTTAATCTTAGAAGCAAGCAAATCCAACATTCTACCAGCAGAACAATGCTCATAAGAGGTTATGCAGCAGTAGCTTGAACACCACTGGTGATCAAGAACTGTGCCTCACTAAGCTTCCTCCTCTCTTTCAACTGCTCAGAGGAGGAGGAGGAACCTCCTTGTAGTAGATCACAGTCTTCTCCCTGAAATTTCCACCCACTGGTCTCACTTTTGCCTTTGGAGCAGCATAGCATGAATTAGCAAAATCTATCTTCAACACAATAGCCATTTAGAGGCGTGGCACACACTGCTCCAAGGCGTCATCTCTATGCAGTCTAATCAATTCCCAGTTTCATGAACTCTTCTTCAGGTGACATAATTTCAAGGTTCCCTAACCACTCTTGGTAACTTTCCTTTGTACACACCTAAGTTTCTCAAAGGGCCTCTTAAAACATTTTTCTTAGAACCAAACACATGTCATGCTTTAATAAGCACATTATACTTGAGAAATCTGACCTTGACCTTGCCACTATGCTTTTGTGTAAAGCAGCATTTGCTTACATTGGCTTTTCTTCTAGTTATATCACAAGCTTGCTACTTTCTTCACAAAGAGACAATTAAAATCCCTTTCCAAAAATCTAAAAAGCATAGGCTGTGGCATTAGACTTCCACCTCAGCTATTTACTTGCTGTATGTCTTGGGACACATAACTTAATCTCTCTAAACTTCAGTTTCTTCCTCTATAAAATTGGAACATTAACAGTAACTACTTTGGTAGACTACTGTCTCCCCAGACCCAGTCTCCCCTTCTTTCATAATAAATTAGTTTTAATTTGATGATGGCAATCCAGCTACAAACTACATTTCTTAGCCTCTATTGTGGCCAAATATGGCCATGTTCTCCCCCAATGGAATATGAGTAGAAGTGATATGCGTACCTTCTGTAATTCTTGCATAAAATAGAATGGCTTGCTCTGGCTTTCTTTTCCTTCCCCACTTTTATTTGCTGGAATACAGAAGTCATTGTGACCTCATTTCAACCTTGCAGTTAAGAACAACATCTAAGGGGTGTAGAGTGGTAAAATGGAAGGAACCTGAGTCTCTGAATGACCTCATGGAGCCAAACTGAGCTGTCCAGACTATTACAGGAGAGAGTTATCTGCATGGCAGCTTAGCCTTTACCCTAATATACCCACTCCTAGGATTTCTGCCTGTAGAAATGTCTGTCATATTACAAGTTCTCAATAAATGTTGGGTAGTGACAATATTTTTAGCAGTATGGCAGTGCAGTCAGTTTGTTTCAATGTACTGTACTTGCTTTTGCTTATGGACACATTATTTTTTAAAAAATGCATTAGATTCTCCCTCTTTTCATGTAGTCTTGAATGATTTTGAAAATGTGGGAAGCTAATCTGTGTTTTTATTTAAATCTTGACAAAAATGCTGGGTAAACAATGGTGGCTAGCTGCATCCCAAGGACCTATCTTTATTTTCCATCTTATAGACCTTTAATTAGATTTATCATTAATGAATGTTCTTTGATTATGGCTGTTAAACACCTATAAAGGTACCTAAAGCTCACTTTTTCTTTTTTTCTTTTTTTTTTTTTAAATATATTTTATTGAATTTTTACAGAGAAGAAGGGAGAGGGATAGAGAGTTAGAAACATCGATGAGAGAGATCGATCAGCTGCCTCCTGCACAGCCCCCAGTAGGGATGTGCCCGCAACCCAGGTACATGCCCTTGACCGGAATCGAACCCGGGACCCTTGAGTCCGCAGGTCGACGCTCTATCCACTGAGCCAAACCGGTTCGGCACTTTTTCTTTTAAGTATCTACGATTTATGCCACAAAGTGGATTAAAGCAATAGTGCTGAGCTGGGAGTCATCATGTCATTGAATCAATAGCAAAGTTATACCCCATGTTGGCAACATGATATCAAAGGGAAGGCACTGAACTGAATTAGAAGACCTCACTTCTAGCTTCTTTTCCACCTC
>NW_005371693.1:1183750-1254494 GCF_000412655.1 Myotis brandtii
GCCTGATGAATAGCACTGTCCAGTTCTGTGAGATTTGATGGTTGTGGAACTAGCTGTCTGATGGCTCTTTTAATTTCGTTCCACAAATGCTCAATTGGATTGAGATCTGGTGATTGTGGGGGCCACCTAAGCAAGGTAAAGTCTCCCTCATGTTCTTGAAACCACTCCTGCACAATACGAGCACCGTGGCATGGCGCGTTGTCTTATTGGAAGAAGCCATCTCCATCGGGATACGCCATCAACATGATAGAATGAACTTGATCAGCAATGATATTTAGGTATGTTGTGCTATTCAGACGTTTATAATGATCTGGCCCTCTAGCAACTTCAGCATGAAATTATAGCTAATTTGCCTACAAACATCAGGTGGTCATAATAATCTGGCCACTCAGTGTGTGTGTGTGTGTGTGTGTGTGTGTATCCTGCACCCTTTCACAATCCGGGACACCTTGGGTGATGTCAGAGAGCCAGTTTCGGCCCAATCCCCACAGGCCAGGCCGAGGGACCCCACCGTGCACCGGGCCTCTAGTATGCATATAAGAGCTTTGGTTAATCTCTTCCCGCCCTCCCCCCTTTTCCCTTCTCTCTGAGATTCATCAGTCTGTTCCATGTTTCCATGCCTGTGGTTTCCACTCCTGCACTGAGTGTCTGCCCCCTGATGGTCAGTGAGTGTCATAGCTACTGGCTGGTCGGGCAGTTGGCCGGTCACTTAGGCTTTTATATATATAGATATGATCACGGACTAGTGTCAAATGGTCATTTTGCTTCCAAATAAAAATATGATAATTTTAATTACTACTCAACATGGAGATAATTACTTCTCCTAACTACTGAAGAGGGTGGAATTAGAATAAATATAGCAGGAAGTGCTTTGAAATGTCAAGAAGACAATTGTAATTGGAATAGCTAGTTGAATACCTAACACTTGATAGCCATTCTGCCAATACTTTACACAGGTTTTCTCATTAAATTCTGTCAACTGACCATAATCCTCATTCTATAACAAGGGAACTTAAAATCTTGCCTAAAGTCATAAAACAGGACCAGAATTTGCAGCCAGACCTGCCTAATGGATTTCAAACTCCATTATGACATCTCCCAGTATAATGAGTTATCGTCATTTCCAGTAGACTCAAGGCTAAGGTGCAGCAAACCATTCTCATTTCTGAGTCTCTCATAAAACCCAACCCTTAATCCCCTTCTGAGAACCTCTCATAATAATCCCAAGAAGACAGACAAACAGACCCAATGAGCTGTGAGCCCGCATCCTCCTCCTCGTGAACGCGCCGTGTGAGGCCACAGTTCTCCAGCGACAGTTTTTCCAGCAGCTTGAAGTCCACGTCATTCCCGATGCCGATGGTGAAGATGCAGATTTGGCCTCGGGCGGCCTCCTTAGTGTTGTTGAGAATCTTGAGGGTGTGGGTCTCCCCGACGGTGGGCTTCCCATCCGTCAGGAAGATGATGAGGGACACGCTGCGGTCTCCAATGTCATTGTTGGCCACGTAGTCGTTGAGCAGCCTGATGCCCCTCTGTAGGGCCCCGTTGATGTCTGTGCCTGTGGGACCAAAACAGGACAGCTCAAGCTTGGGTTCATCTCCTTAACCTGGCTGCACATTCATGGCTGTGGTTCACTCACAACTGTTCAAGAATTAGCAGGAGTGACATGTGGGGAGGGGAGGAAGAAGCCCCCCAGGCATATGGGGTAATTCTAAGTTACAAGGCCTGTCTAGAATCTTGGCAACATTTTAACTCATTTTATCCTAATAACAACTGCATTATTATCCCCATTTAACGAACGAGGAAACGGAGGCCTAGAGAGATTAAATGACTTGTGAATGATGGAGCTGGATTCAAATCCAGCAATCTGACTTCAGAATCTGCTCCCAACCCTGATGTTTCACGCCTTTGAGAGGAGCAGATTTATTTCCTGTCCACCTTCTGAGGTTGGGGCAATGAAGTGCCAAAAAAATAAAGAAATAAAAATAAAGGAATCCATAAGGTTTCCAAGGTTCGAATTCCAAAAGAATGCAATACACACCAACCATTTGCTAAAGCTTTATCCCCACCTCCACAGAACATTTTAATTGTAATATGAATGTAGCATACCTATTCAGGGGCTATGCTAGAAGCCGGGGGATACACGAAGATGAAGATGAGTTTCTCTCATCAGGACTGTACAGCCTTGTCAACTTCCTGCCGTAGATCAATGCTATGATATTGCATTAAATCTAATCTAGTATTTCTCCCATCTCTGGTAAAAGAGTTCCTAAATATCACTGTGGTGGAGACTGGTAGGAAACCCCACTGTAAGTCAAAGGTCAGTCCAAGCAAGATAAAGTTCCAAATGAAATTCATGTGGGAAATCAGAACTTTGTCTTGGAGAGGGAATGATGAATCTAAGACAGATGGAAACTCTCAATGGAAGAAGACTGAACTGGACGTGTCATGGGTTTCAGATGACCACCAAAGCAGAATAACTGAGACAACAAGTAATGGTGTCTCTGTGAATGGCCTCTAAGAAAGTGGGGAGGGCCCTGGCCAGTGTGGCTCAGTGGGTTGGAGTGTCATCCTGTGCATGAGAAGGTTGTGGGTCTGATTCCTGGACAGGGCACAAACCTGGGTTGAGGGATCAGTCCTATGTGGGGTGTGAACAGCAGACAACCGATTTATGTTTCTCTCTCACATCCATGTCTCTTGCTCTCTCTCCCTCCTCCTCTCTCTAAAATTAATAAACAGATACTCAGGTGGGGCTTTAAAAAAAGAAGAAAGAAAGGAAAAAAAGGAGGGAGTGGTCAGGATCAGTTCCAACAAACACTCCAATATTGAGCACCTGTCATGTGTCCATTGTACTAGTGATGAAGTTGACAGCACGAGTAAGACCCAGGCCTGAGCTGAAGGAACTTACATCTAGCACAGCTGGGTAACATTAGCATACTGTTCTGATAATCTAGTTTTCTTAGAATTATGTATGACCTTTCCCTCCTCTGCACACTAACCTGGCACCAAAGTGTGCAGAGACTCCGAGCCCATCACACTTTCCATCCACGGCACCTCCCAGGCCCCTGGGATTCCTGCTCTGCTCTTGTTTCAGCCCCGACGAAGGGACTAAAGGTGCAGTGGCCCAGTCCCACCTGCTGCTTCCTAGGGTGCTAGGATTCAAGCACACAAAACACTGCCTCATCTAGTTGGCTTTACTCCCACACCCTAAAACAATTTACAAATCCGGCTTCATTGCTCGGGATCCTCGAGATAAACCAGGAAAGGTTCCAAACCCTATCAGGTATTTCCCCCCATAACTTACTTGACCATCTTAGTCCAGGGCCTGGAAGAGGAGAATTTACAGAATCGCTGTTCAGAGAAACCTAAGCTTCTGGGAAAGTGTTCAGCTGTTATCTCCTTTCCTGTGATAGCTTCAGCATTCAAATCCTCGTCTCTTGGCAGAAAATTTAGCTACTCACTTATTATCACGTCAAGCTAATGTGAAAAGAAGGACTCATATTTACCTCCGGTGGGCGACATGTGGTGAATGTAGACTTTGCCGTCTCTGATATTGTTGGGAGTCACTGATACCAAATGGTCCTTCCACACTTTGATCCGGTTGGAAAATCCAATGATATTGAAGTGATCCTGGGGTCGGAGGTCATGGAGGATTGTGAAGAGGGCATCCTTGGTCTAGAGGCAAACACAAAACCAAAATCAGTCACATCAACTGCTTTAGTCCACACGTCTCCTGACTTAGAAACTGCACACCCCGGACAAAGTCAGGGTTAAAATTAAGTGCCGACTATGTAAAGGGCACTTGGATAAATGTCCAAGTAATGATTATTTGCTTTATATCTATTTCCCTTACTACATTGTAAGCGCTTTTTAGGCACGTTCCACTCATCTTTGTAAACTCACGACATACAGGAGGTACTAGAAAGATTTAGTGAATGAATGCATAAATGAATGGGCAGATATTTCATTAATTAGAAGATTAAAAGTACAAATAATAAATGCTCTAGGAATTTTAAAAAGTGAAAAAACTGAGCCTGAGTGACATTAGAAAACTTCACTGAGAAGCAGGAGTATGAGGCTTAAAGGAATTGGGTAACGTGAAAGCTAGGGAAGGCAGTCTGCAGGGAGCAAAGAGAAAGGAGATGGTTCGAGCAAAGCAAAGAGGTGATACAGGTGAGTCTGGACGTGCTGAGTGGGTAAGAGGAATGGGAAAGAGACATGACTTGTGGAAAGAAAAGAAAGACCATATGAAACTGAAAACAGAAAATCCGAGAAGCCTGGATAAGAGTTTCTAAAATAACCAACCCTGTGTTGAAAGAAAGCACTGCGTTCTCTAAACAGCATTGTTGTTAGTCATTTACAGAGATTCATTATATGAAGCAAGGAGGCCTCATTACATAATTGCCTTAACACTGGCATCTGGCACCTGTTACAGGGATTAAGAACACAGACTTCAGAGCAGGCAGTCAGGGTTTGACCCTAGATCAGCGGTTCTCAACCTGTGGGTCTCAACCCCCTTGGGGGTCAAAAGACCCTTTCACAGGGGTCGCCTAAGACCATCGGAAAACACATATATAATTACATATTGTTTTTGTGATTAATCACTATGCTTTAATTATGTTCAATTTGTAACGATGATAATACATCCTGCATATCAGATATTTACATTATGATTCATAACAGTAGCAAAATTATAGTTATGAAGTAGCAACGAAAATAATTTTATGGTTGGGGGTCACCACAACATGAGGAACTGTATTAAAGGGTCGCGGCATTAGGAAGGTTGAGAACCACTGCCCTAGATCATCACGTATCTCTGTGTGGCCCTGGGGCTCTGGGTAGTAAGTCCTATCACTATCCTTTCGAACTGTGCCTAAGTTATCCCATCTGTAAAAGCAAGACAGTAATAGTGCCACCTCATCAGGTTGTCACGAGGATTCAATCAGTTACTATACAGAAAGTATTCACAACAGGGCCAGGCACACAGTAAGTTATTCACGTGTTTGCTCTTACTTGCTGGTGGGTGGGAAGTAGCAGAATCAAAGAGAAACAGTAACATCTGAGGTAGTGACTGCAGCATGAGGTGTGCTAAGGAACTATATGTTTACCTTGAAAATATTTTATAGGTCTTTTCCCAGATGCTGTTAGCCTTTGCTTTATAACCGGCTCAGTCAGTGCTGCCCTCTCACACTGCGCCATCTACCCCTCTGTGAAACAGTCATAACTTCTTTTCCCTTCTGAATGTTCCCTCTTCCTCTCTCTATTCTTCTCTTCAATCCTGTATCCAACTGCTCACTCTAACATCCCATCATCCAACCCTCGGATGTCATAGGAACCTCAAAACCCACTCTAGAAAACTAACCTGGGTGTACTTATTTTTAAATCTGTATATTACATTCTTTTAGTAAACTTACAGAGTTTGTAGCCTGAGCAAACAGATGTTCGCTTAGCATTCTCCTTGTGGGTCCTAACTGAGTGAATGAAGTTGTGCCTCAATTTCCCCCATGTCTTCACTCCCAGGTGGAGAAAGCAGTGGCGTGTAATGAGATCATGAGCAGCATAATAATGATGACACTGGCGACTAACTTTTCCTGGGAGCCTCTTACTCCCCAGGTATGATGCCAAGTGCCAGACCTTTCCATATGATGCTGTGATGGACCCATTTAATCCCCACAGCCCATCCAATGTAGAGTGAGTATTAATATTCCCATTTTGCTGGCGAAGCGGCTGAGGAATGAAAGAGTTAACTCAGCATCATGCCCCATGGGAGCCTGGATGAAGATCCAGGAAGTCAGACTCCAGGGCCAACTCTGACACCAGCAGCAGCGGCATCTAAAGCCCCAAGACGCTGGCACTGAGCGTGTTCTGAGTTACAACCCTTATAATGTGCAGCTCATTTTGGGATTCCTTCCAAGTTCCTGCATGTTGACTGGCTCTTATTTCTTTGTTTCTTTCGCTTGGTTTCTGGCAGCAATAAATGGATTCATTTCCTATAACATCCTTACAGAAAGCATCCACCCAGGGATGAGAACAAAGAACCCATTTTATTAAATTCATCCTCGCATCCTACAGAGGGTTTGTCCCGCCCTCCCAACTGCCCCCAGTTCTTCCATGAGAAAGCATGGCAGTGGTGGGGCTTATTTTCATTCAGAGTCTAGGAATCCCCCGCTAGTCTCTGTTCTCTCCTCTGGTGCTGGGCCCTAAACCATCACCCTGGGTTGTTCAGAGGACAGACTCACTGGCAGCCGAATTTCCTGTCCTCTCCCAACCCTGACTCCCACCTTCAGGAAATGTGTCTAAGGATCTTATGAAAATAAGCAGATTCCACACCCAGAGTTTGTCGGCCCTGTCTGGACGCTGTTTAAAGTATCTGTGCAGCTCTCTCCTCTGGCTTCCCTGGCTCCACCCTGGATGCCTCCTCTCGGAACAGTCCGCCTTGCCGTGACTGGCCTCCTTCTCAGACCAGCCTGGGACGTCATGCTCTCGGCCCCCTCACACTGCATACTTCCCTGCGGCCAATGACGGCATGACTGACTCCCACACTCACCTTCAGAGCTCACCACTCTCATGAGGTCCAGACTAAAGCGCCAGCCATTTGTCCTGCATGGCCCACAGGCACTCAGGTTGAACATGTTGAAGACTGGAAGCTCTGCCTTTCTCCCCAAACCTTTCCTCCTCTGCTGCCGCTCCCAGCCAGTGGTCCAGGTCAGAAACCAGACATCATGTTGCAGCTTCCTCCTGCCCGCTCCTGCGCCTCATGCCCTTGGGCCCATCTCTTTTTGTAAACCCCTCTCTTCCTAAACATCCCTGTTAAGGAAGGGCTCAGGCCACTTCTGCCCTAGATTGACAACAGATTATTTTTTTCTTTTGCATTTTTTCTTAATACAAAAAAATAAAATTCATTTTTTAAAAAAAGATCAGAAGAAAAACATGACTCAAAATTCCCCTCATCTGGACAACTGTTGTACTACCTATCCCTTCAGAAACCTTCTTGTGTGTGTAATTAAAGTAAAATGGGTTCATACATCATGCTATAACATTTTTATTTACTATATCACATGCAGTTCTGATGCCGATAGGTAAAGGTCTACATATCATTTTAATGGTGGCACTATATTCTACCATATGCATATACCACAATTAAATATTTTGAATATATATTTTTTAATTTTGTTCATCCTCACCCAAGGATATTTTTCCTATTGATTTTTTGAGAAAGTGGAGGAAGGGAGGCAGGGAGAGGAGGAGACAGAGGAGAGAGAGAGAAAAAGAGAGAGACAGAAAGAGAGAGAGAGAGAAAAAAACATTGATGTGAGAGAGAGATACTTCGATTGGTTGCCTCCTGCACATGCCGGGGACCGAACCTGCAACCCAGGTATGTGCCCTTGACTGGGAATTGAACCCGAGACCCTTTGGTGTGTAGGCCAGCACTCTAACCACTGAGCAACACCAGTCAAGGCAATATTTTGCATATTTAAACAGTACGTCTATGAAACTCAGTATTTACACATCTTTGTGCTCATTGTTATTTTCTTAAGATAAACTCCCTACACAGAAATGGTGTGACAAAGGGCTGTACTTTTAAAGGGCTTAGCCTGTCCTCACATTACTGCTAGAGTTATATTTTCAGTCCTTCTCAGCATTTAGTTCTGGGCTTACACATCGTTTCCTAAGAAAGCCCTTCTTGTCTCCTCACCACCACCGCACTATTCTCTCAAGCATGGCACTCTGTTCTTTTCCTTCACAACATTTACAGAGAGAATGTAATTACATATTTGTGCATTTACTTTTCTATCCAACTCAATCCTATGCTTCTGAGTACAGAGACTTGTTCCATTTTGTCACTCTATGTTAATGCCCAGCAGTGCCTGAACACGTCACGGATGCCTGATGCACGCCTCCTGAGTAAATGAATGGGGAGTAATTGTCTGTCACTAGATAGGGGGCTGCTCAAGACAGCTGTCCCCTTGCCCTTCCCCACCTCCCAGCATGGTATTTCACACACTGTAGGCTTTCAGTGGGTGTCTGGTGAATGAGTAAGTAAGAGAGTGGTAGAATTCTACTAAGTGAACACAAAGGAAGGGAGACACACCCTGCCCTTGAGAACCTACAGCAGATAATACTGAGAATGAGGATGTGTAGATATGGAGCTGACTGGTAAAATAAATAAATCTGATAATTACAATAAGCAGATGTGGGTGGAGTGCCTTAAGTGTTGATACTGATGGCATTAGCCAGGGAACTGGCAACACTTTGCCTCCTCCCCCATCCTTCAATTTAGAGCCAACACAACCCCAGCGTGAGCATCAGACAGGCTCGGCGTCATTCCCAGCAGAAGGGCTAGACCTCTGGAAAGTCTGAAGGTCCACAGCTGTGACAAGGCAACAACAAGCGGTGGCCATCTCTGAGACAACACCATTGGGAGCCCAGCTCTAGGCACTTGGAAAGATTCCCACTGCTCCCTGTTGGAGCTCAGAGCTGGCCAGGCACCCAAAAGATTGTTATTTGTTTAGCTGCTGGATCCTTAGGAATCCTTAAATAGTGTGCTAAAGACCTCCTGAGGGCCCCGCTTGGCTCCTCTGCTGATATTCTCCCCATTCGTGATGGATATTCTGCTTTCGGAATCGTTGTCCAAGCCTCTCCACCCTCCTCCCTTTAGCCCGGCAACTACAGATTCCTTATGACCTTGTAAGGCCACAGCTGCAACTTAACCTCACATGAACCAAAGCAAGACAGGCCAGCAGGCTCAGAGTTGCTCCTTTTCCAGATGCATTAGGACCTTTTGGATGGCCTTCCACCCTCATCCCAAGGGGCCTGGGTAGAAGCTGCCACTGATGCTTGCAGCCACCACCATCCATTAACCATTTACAGGCTCCTACCCTCCCCTTAGATGGGCTGGTGGCCCTAGGAATTCTGCATCCTGTAGCAGACTTAGAAGGCAAGCAGAAGGTGAGTGTCCAGATAGAAGAGTAAATGTGAGTAGGCTTAAGTTGATATTTCTGCATGGTGTGTTTATGTGCTGAAGATTAACAGAAGCTGAGTCAAACATTTCCCAAGAGCACAGTCCAGAGAACAGGGCAAGGACATCCCAGAAAGATCAAAGGAAGCCCAGAAAGGCAGAGAATGTGTAATCCTGGCTGGTCTGAGGCCAAGGGGCATCCATTGAGGGGTTGGACTGCATCTCCTTAAGGTCCTTCCCAAACTCAGGATGGTAGCTGCAGACTCTGCAAGTGAAGGCAATGAACTGAGCTGGTCACCCCACCCCACAATGCCCTCCAACTAACCTGACCTGAAGGAAAAGATACTGGATACCCAGCATACTGTGTCCTTGGACGTATTCCCCTGTCCCCAAAGCTCCATCTAGTGGCCTTGCACTTTGGGAAGAAGTTGGCCTGCTGGAGACAAGCAACCCCAAAATGCACCACTTGGAGTAATGATACCCTGAAATTAACTTGCTAATAGGTGACCACAAGAGTCTGTGGAAATATGTTCCTTAAAAATCTTTGAAAATAAGCATATAAAATTTATGATTGTACATATTGTATAGCGTTCAACTGGGGGTAAGGGTCTGATTAGTGAGAAGGGCTAAAAGTCTGGCCCTGGCTGGTTTGGCTCAGTCAGTGGATAGAGCATCGGCCTGGGAACTGAAGAATCCCGGGTTCGATTCTGGTCAAGGACACATGTCTAGGTTTCGGGCTCGATCCCCAGTGGGGGGCGTGCAGGAGGCAGCCAATCAATGATTCTCTCTCCTCATTGATGTTTCTATCTTTCTTTCCCTCTCCCTTCCTCTTTGAAATCAATAAAAATATATTTTTTTAAATAATAAAAAATTTGGGACCCTAAGAAAAGGTTCCAGGAAGTTACCATCTTCACTCATCTTTATGTGGGGACAAGGATAGGCCTTATGTGGAGACAGGTTTAGGTCACTTATCCAATGCTAGGTGGTAAGCCTGTCGTGGAGGAGTTAGTAAATCTTGGGGAGATGATGGTGATGGGGAAGAGGCAGGAAAACCAAACCCTGTACCTAGAGAAAGAAGAAGGTTATGCACGTAAGTGTCTGGCTGAGGAAGAAAACAGAATCCTTAAAGAGATCAGCTAGCAAGAGGCCCTGCGGGTCTCCTCTGGGTATGTGCCAGTCCCAATGGCACCCGTCCAGAGGCAGCTGGTATCCACACACTGCCTGCCCATCCAACAGGGCAATGTGCAAGTGGTCCATCAGCAGAAGGGACCTTTACAACATCCAGATTACGTTTGGACTGAGGGAGATAAAAAGGTACCCAAATGCAACTAATAAATGAAAAGGACCTACTTCCTATACTGTTTAGGAGTAAAGTACCTAGGCCTGAAGGCAGGCGTTAGACAAAACTCCTTTTAATCCTGGCTATGTACAATCACAAAAAACAGGGTCACTTCTCTGCTAGAAACAATTTTAGTGATAAATTCCTCTTCTTATGTGTACTTTCCTTGGATTAAGAGGAGGAAAAGTATTCCTTTTGTAAACAGTGTCTTAGAAGTTAATTCCAGCTCTGCCTTAGGTTTATTATTAATAAAGTCCTTTCATCTCTGTGCATTTAAATGTTTTCAGAAACAAGGCAGGATATAAATAAACAAAAATAAACTCTCTGTTTCAGGTTCTCCATTCATTCAATAGGGTTGGCAATGGTCCTCCTTGTTCTAGTGGATCTTCAGGGGGGAAAAGTATGCAGTCTCCTCTGATGTGTCTGTAGGAAGGAGGAGAGCTGGCCCCTGAATACACAGCCGCTGTCCACTCTGTGCTCATGCTGCCCCTCATGGTGCCACTATTAGGGAAGGGGCAGCTCTGTCCTGGGCACTTTGGGCCCCTCCATTAAGCTGTACTTGGACAGAGGATGGAACCTACCCCTGCCTTCCTCTCCCCGCTCCCTACAAAACTGAGCCCAAGCAGCTGCAGGCTCTTGGCACAGCCCTCAAGGGGGTAAGCATTCCACGGTGCTAACTGCCATGTCGGGAGTGGCCATGAAACATTTCCCGAATAGAGAAGCATTACACAACAAGACCTTCAGAGTGAGCTGTGACTGGAGCCCAAGAACACTCAGCTGCCTGCTCACTCTTTGCTACCACTGTCGGGGTGCCCGTTTGATGCAGCTTTTCTCAAATATTTCTGCATCTGCATCAGACTGCACTGGAAAGGAACTAACTCTGACACAAAAGGCTTTTGTACCACAAACCCTGGGTTGTTAGGCATAATACAAGGGGAGCCTATGACATCATAGAAGAAACTCAAATTCAAGGGTATTAGATATTAGCCATCCCATGTTTTCGACAGAATGGCTGTGCTGTTCTCCTAAGCGGTCCTATCACTTGCCTAATTCTAAAATGTTTACCATGGAGTTGACGTTTTTCCTTTCATTGGTCCACACAGTCCTTTTAAATGAACCATCATCTATGATGAAAAGTTGAAAATAATCCAACAATGAAATCTAAGACCTTCTAAAAAGTCTGATCTGAGCCAGGAAAGAATCATGATCAATAGATATAAACCCTGAAAACAGCCCTAAGTTTCTGAGATGACATTGGGAAATGCCCAATAATAACCTGAGCTGCGGGTCAGCCTTCTCCCTTGCCTAGGTGGGTAAAGATAATGGACACAGGTGGGGGAAAGGGAGGTATATCTGTATTGTCCTCCTGTTAGTCTGTAGTCCTTCCTGATGCCAGTAGGGGAAGCCCTCAATGCCCAGCATGTCCTGCTCCTAGGTGGTAGGATGGCACTGTAGTTTTTCTATTTGAAGCAAAAGACAAACAAAAAGTATCCTGGGACTCCATCAAAATTTGAAACATCAGATCCTCACTGCAACCTTAAACTACCTAAGTCCACAATGAGGAGAATGGATACATCCACCATCCCAGCATCTCTCCACCGTTCCATAGGCATCCATGCATGGCACTATCCCAAGTCACCCTGGAGTCCATGGGTATCAATTACGCTTAGAGTATTTTAAGATCATGATATTTTACGGTCACAAGAAATTATTCTGCATAATGTAGTAGAACTTTATATAGGGTCCAAAATATATTTACACTAGAGGCCCTGTGCACCAACTCGTGCACTGGTGGGGTCCCTAGGCCTGGCCTGTGGGGATCAGGCCAAAACCGGCTCTTCAACATCCCCTGAGGGGTCCCAGATTGTGAGAGGGCAGTTCTCGGGTGATGCACCCTGGAATTGGGCTCCCATCTCTCTGGTTCTGGGTGTGTCACTCAAGAACCACAGCTGCCAAGTCACCGCAGCTTGGCAGCTCCTGCGTTAAGCATCTGCCCCCTGGTGGTCAGTGCACATCATAGCTACTGGCCGGTCAGCCAGTCAGCCAATCATTTAGGCTTTTATATATATATGGATGCTTCAAGTCTTTCAATAATTCGAAAGAAAGTTTTCTGAAATCTTATTGTGACTGACCCACCAAGTAATCAGATTTTTTAAAAATTCTAACTTCCCTGGCCACTGTGGCTCAATGGTTGGGCGTTGACCCATGGACCAGGAGGTCAAGGTTTGATTTCCAATCAGGGCACATGCCTGGGTTGCAGGCTTCATCTCCAGTGGGGAGTATGCGGGAGGCAGTTGATTGATGAGTCTCATCAATGATGTTTCTATCCCTCTCTCCCTCTCCCCTCCTCTCTCTGGGAAACCAAAAAAAACATCTATATATATAAAAGCCTAAGCGACCAGAATGACTGGAACGGTCGCTATGACGCACACTGACCACCAGGGGGCAGATGCTCAATGCAGGAGCTGCCCCTTGGTGGTCGGTATCCTCCCACAGCCAACCTCTCCCAGCTGGCCAACCTCCTGCGGTCCCTCCTCCCGCCGGTAGGCCCTAATTGCCTGATTGGACCAGGGTCTGAGCTGGGACAGGGAACCAGGGGTGGGTGGTGGCAGATGGGGCCCCTTTCCCCATGGGCTGAGGGCCGGCTCCCTCCTATGGGCCAGCGGCCAATCTCCTGTGCCCCGTCCTTCACCCCAGCCAATAGGCCCCGATCAACCTACCACTCACCCACCACAGTGGCGGCACAGCAGCGAGGGATGTGGGAGGCAGGGAACCGCATGATGGCAGGACGCCAACAATGGTGGTGTCAGTGTCCGATGTCTGTTCCTTCTGTGCCCGGCCCGGCGACTGTTGCCTCCTCTCTGGCCCAGCCCTCATTGGCCTGGTCTGATTGGCCCTGATCACCGGTCAGGCCTAGGGACACTACCCATGCACAAATTTTGTGCACCGGGCCTCTAGTATCTATATATATAAAAGACTAAGCACCTGAATGACCGAACAATCAGTCAACCAGTCACTATGACGTGCACTGACCACCAGGGGGCAGACGCTCAATGCAGGAGCTGGCCCCTGGTAGTCAGTGCACTCCCACAGTGGGAGCGCCACTCAGCTGACTAATGGGCTCCAGGTGCCAGGCTCACAGCTGACAAGCACAACTGCGGTGGTGCAAGCCTCTCCCACCTTTGCGCAGCTAAGATGCACACTGACCACCAGGGGGCAGATGCTTAACACAGGAGCTGCTGAGCCGCGGTGACTTGGCAGCTGCAGTTCTTGAGTGACACACCCGGAACCAGAGAGGAGGGAGCCCGATTCCGGGGTGCATCACCCGAGAACTGCCCTCTCACAATCTGGGACCCCTCAGGGGATGTTGGAGAGCCAGTTTCGGCCTGATCCCTGCAGGGCCGGGATAAGCAGGAGTGGTGTGTCACCCAGCCTGAACTCAGGATCCCCCCTGGCCACCTGCTGCTTCACACACTACTACATCCCCAGGGGGGTCCTGGATTGTGAGAGGGCACAGGCCAGGCTGAGGGACCCCACCGGTGCACAGATTTGTGCACCGGGTCTCTAATTTAAAAATGAAATAAAAACAAAAATTCCAACTTGAAGAACAAGGTGATAAATTGAGTGAAAAAGGCCATTTCTCCACTATATCTATGTCTTTTATCATTATTACTAGAGGCCCAGTGCATGAAATTCATGCACTGGTAGGATCCCTAGGCCTGCCCGGCGATCAGGGCCAATCTGTGGGGTGACCGATGGGGCGATCAGGGGGTCCTCACTGGCACCCGCCTTGGCTGGCCTGGCGCCATCCACTTGCCCACCCCGCTCCCCGCCGCCGCCACCAGTCACCTCCCTCTGTGACACCTGTTCCCATGTTATTTTGGCCTGCGCCTGCAGGCTGCGGGCAGCTCCTGCATTGAGCATCTGCCCTCTGGTGGTGAATATGCATGATAACGACAGGTTGTTCCACTGGTTGTTTAACCGTTCAGTCCATTTGCATATTAGGCTTTTATTATATAGGATACTGGTGGTGAATATGCATGATAACGACAGGTCGTTCCACTGGTTGTTTAACCGTTCGGTCCATTTGCATATTAGGCTTTTATTATATAGGATACTAAAAAAATAATAAAATCTAGCAATAGATTGGCTTCAGAAAATAAACCAAAACCTTAAAAAATAATGTTACTCCATTGACTAGAGAGTAAGTGCGCTCTGTGAGTTTGTGTATATTCATAAAAGGAATGAGTGATTATACAATGCCCAGTTGCCTCTTGTTGCCACTCAGCCATAAACATCTGAAATGAACCACACTATGGAATTTATGTTAAAAATAAAAAATGTAAACCGTAAGAAACAAACTATCCAAAAGAGGTGTCTCACTCAAGTTTGAGGAATCTTGTTGAAAAAAAAAGAAACTCTTGCCCTAGCTGGTTTGACTCAGTGGATAGGGCATCAGCCTGCAGACGGGTCCCAGGTTCAATTCTGGTCAAGGGCACATGCCCAGGTTGCAGGCTTGATCCCCAGTAAGGGATGTGCAAGAGGCAGCAGATCAATTATTCTTTCTCATCATTGATATTTCTATCTCTCTATCCCGCTCTCTTCCTCTCTGAAGTCAATAAAAAAAAATTTTTTTTAAAGAAAAAGAAACACTTTTTTACTGCTCAAACTGTTGTTTTTTAGAAAGAGCAGAATTGAATAAGCTTCTTTATATACATGGAAAATTTGGGATAGAAAAAGAAACACTTTTTCTACTGCTCAAACTGTTGTTTTTTAGAAAGAGCAGAAATGAATAAGCTTCTTTATATACATGGAAAATTTGGGATAGAAGTCATCATATCTTCCAATATTTTAAAACAATTTAGTAAATGCTAAATGTTAACTTAAATTTTCACGTGGAACTAAATATAGAAAAAAAATTTATTTCTTTAGTCTCCATATTTTAATGTTCACAAATTATAAAGAGCATATTTCCTAAATTAAGCAAATCATAGTGCTCCTGTATTCAAAAATATATTATTTTAAAGCTATTATAATTTCATTTACTGTTTGAGTTCTAATTTCAAATGGTCTTTTAATGCAGTACTGTGCTAGATCATATTGCAATTTTGGTCCTAATTACCTATTTACATATGCTTATACAATCTGTGTGAAAATATAAGATGGTTGTTTCTTCAAATCAAAAGAAAAGCACCTTTTTAGTAAAGGTTCAGATCTAAATACCAATATTACTCCAGGATAGGTTTTAAAAGAGAATGCTTGTTAAAGACTCCATTCTGGCTAAATTTAGTCTTACCTAAAAAAAAAAAAAAGGCTGAATAAAATATTAGAACATCTTTTGCAATGTAAACATAACAAATTTCATTAGTCTTTGTGTTTAAATAATATTATTCTAACTTGAGAAGCAAATTCTCTCTCATGTTATCATTCTGGCTAATATGAAGATTCATTACCTAATGTTTTGACTTTGCTTTGACAAGTATATCAAACATTTACTTAATAATGTCATTGTACATTTTTCTAAAAAGCTGTTTGCCAATAACATGTCTTTGTTTCTTATGACATAGTAAGCACATCTATTTTTCATGTTTGATGTGTAAATAACACAAGACTCTAAACAGTTTTCTTTTCACTTCTCTTCACATGGAACATCAGTACTTAACCAGGATTTGCCCTCACTGTTGATCTTATACTTCTCATTATGGAATAGCACTAAGAATAGAGCCTTACCACCTCTCTCTCTAGGCTCCAGGCAGTCATCGGCTCTAACAGGAAGTAAATAAGAGGATGCTGACCAAGAGAAGTTCACCTGAGTTTACCAGTACAGTCCTCCTTTGCAATCCGTGTCCTTTAGCCATGTTCTGACTCATCTACTGACTAACATGATTGACTTGTTGGTCCCCAGGGCCTGGTCTGAATTCTGAAGTTCATATTGCCCAACTAACTGCATGTTTGGATTCTGGAGCCCTGACTGTTTCATTCTACAGATTTTTATTTTATTTTATTATTTTTTGTGTGTGTGGCTGGCTCACTGGCTGTCCTATGACCTGTTCAACTTTCCCTTACATATGAGTTCTCATGATTCCTGCTTCCCTGCTGTAAGTCCTCCCTATGCCACTCACTATAACTCCCCTCCCCCCAAGGATGTGCCTTGATAAACATCAAGAACGTAACAGAAAGATATGAAGAGGTTGTGAAAAAGTCATGCTAAATAGGAAACAATTATCAGCACCGGTAGACTGTATATGTAGGAAAATATTTAGAGGAAGTGAAGTCAGCCTTCATCAGACAGGGAAGTGAAGATTCTGGAGAGCTTGAGGGTCCAGAGTAGAGATGGCAGGAGTTTTCTTCATCCACTAAGTCACTGAGGGTGCAGTTCTTCAAAGGAACCAGCTTTGTGCAAGGGTCTCACTCAACTCCCCACCTCTGAGGACACAAGCTCTCATCCTCATTCCATGTGGGTGTTAAAACCTCAGGCCTTAGGACATGGAGACTGGCACCTCTCCTGGGGGAACCATCACTTATCTCAGGTGCTCACCACTTTACTTCCCTGTTCCCTTTTCATTCATAGAATGTGTGGTGCTCTTTGCTTACTTACCAGCTCAGCCATGCACTTGCTGTAATTTGCCTGCCTCTCTAAATGTTCATATCAGGATGGTTTTCAAAATATTACCAGAACTTTTCAACTATAACATATTCATTCTTGTTTTATGCCTTTCTTCATGTTTTTCCCCAACCAATAATTCATTCCCTCCTTTCCTGCCCAGAAAATTGTATCCCATCTTCAAAAACCAGTTTCTATGTCAACCTCCATCATAAATCTTTTGCTGACTACCTCAAGCTCTTTCCCCTCACTAAAACTCTTCCCACCATCTACGTGGCAGGTTGGATTTGACTAACCTATGAGTGTTCCATGTTTCTTTTTGCAGCAAAATCCTAAGCTCCTTAATTAAAGTGACTTAAATATGATGCTTTTCTTATATGTCCCTGTCTCCTGCCTCCATGTTTCTGCACATGCTAGCCATTCTCCCCCACTTCTTATCCCTCCCACTTGACTAACTCTTAAAATACCACAGACTCACTCAACTATCCCCTCCTCTGAGAAGCATTCAATATTCCCTACTCTACCCATAAAAACAATAGGTCAGCACTCCCAATGTGCCTTGACTATATCTCTGTCATAGTAGCACGTTGCCTATGATTTTCACATGACCTCCTGATAGGAAAGGTTGTGTCTTTTATTTATCTTTGTATCTCCTACACCTAGTACCTATCCCATAGCACATAATCAATATTTATTGCATTCTTTGAGAATCTGAAGGCTAGAGTTACAGCCAAGATGGGATCCTCAGGGCGGCGAGTCAGGTGTCCTGAGGAAGAGAAGGGGTGGGTGCCATATCGGCGTGGCAGCTCTTAGGAATTTCAATCAGCCAGTTTCAAAGATTACAGCCAGCCAAGGGGATGGCGTCCCAGGAATGACTCCGCTTTCAGACATTCTGGTAAGCACTTCCACATTTGTTATCTCATTCGATTCTCTTTGATTTGTACAGTTTATCTCCTTGTTACTTGTAGCCAAAGTTTCCTTTGGGGCCCTATCTAGCCCTGTACAGAGAAACTCTGCCCATCTCCATTCCAGACTTGAGTGCAAAATTAGGAAGCTATTTGAAAGGAGGAAGTTAGGCTCTTCGGTGGTTTCAGAAGCTGAAAACAAGGTCTGCAACCTGGACAGATAAAGCAGGAGTATTCAAAGCTCTACATTGTTCATTTCTTCCTTCTGTGAGAGTCACATAAAGCCTTCATTCAGAGATCCTCAACATTTTTTAAACATAACCTCATTTGGGTAAACCTTAACTGCCTCAACAAAAAAATTCTGAATGGGTACCTCCAATTTATTTTAAATAATGTATATTATAATTGTTAAAAAGCAAATTCTTTAAATAAAAAAATCCAAGTTTTCACTGGTGGCCTCAGGGAAAAATAGTGTGTCCTCTGTCCATCATTTATTTCCTCATATTCTGAGTCAGAGTGAAAAAACAACAGTTTTCCCTATTGCCTGCTGTTCACCACCCCAAGTCCCAGATCTGTATTTTGCAATGTATTTCTAAAACGCATCTACTAGTAGCAATGTTTGGACAAGAGCAGCTTAGTAGATGAGAATAAATTATCAACTGAAATGATCTCTAGGCATATAACAAACAGTTATCACTCTAGACCAGCAAACTATGGCCTGGGGGTCAAATCCAGACCACTGCCTCTTAGTAACAAACACAGTTTAATGGAACATAACACACCCATTTCTTTGTTAATTGCTTATGGCTACCTTTGTGCTACAATGGCAGAGCTGAGTAGTGATGACAGAGACCATTTAGCCTGAAAAACTTAAGGTATTTTACTCTCTGCCCTTTGAGAAAAAGTTTGCTGACCCTGTTTTAGAAATCTGGAACGGGGGAAGCTGGACATTTCAGTTGCCAACTGGAGCCATGCTGTCAGATTCATACAAAGCCTGTGACCTGGAAAGGTGATGCAGGAGTGCCCAAACCTTATGTTGTCCATTTTTATATGTATGATAGCCATGTAGTGCCTACCTCCAGAGGCCCTCCAAATGTCTTAGACACGATCTCGCTTGTTATCCTTGCACCCTCCTCTGCTGAGCTCCTCCATCTGTTCATGGAGCTTTTGCTTCCTCACCAAATCACAACTCCCTGAGGCCCTTCTGGGTTCTGCTGTCATTGTCTGGTATTCTTCCAGGTGGCTCAGTGGACCTCAGACTGCCTCCCTTTGTTCCCTATCACTTCAAGCTACTTTCTCCATATCCTTATTCCTATTCCAGCATCCTCCCTTTCAAAATGTGGCAGATCCACATGCTCTGGAAGAGGACAGCTAGGATGAATATACCATTAGACATCATTAGACCTCATAGTCATTCACCTCATCTTCACTCTATACCTGTGGCATCACCATGCTTGCATTTAGCTCTCCAATCCAAATCATAAAGGGGACAGAAGTCTGCATCCCTGTACATGCCCACGGTGCTTAACATTAAACAAGAAATACTAATAGTTGATTGTATGCATCATCACAGAACAGGTCCATTCACTTTTCACAGCACCGAGCTGCTGGCAGAGGCCTCTCAGGGCAGCTCACTTCTGTGTGCACTCCTGAGATGGGCAGCATCCCACATCATGTCACTTGGCATAAGAACAGGTAGAGCCTGACAGCTTAACAGATGGTCTGAAGTTATGTTAGGGTCTACAGTGAGGAATGTATGGTGAAGAGCTTTAGAGTGGGGTAGAGTGGGAATGACTATGAATTTTTCTACTTATAACTTTGTGTATTTTAGCATAGTGTGGCACCTTCCTGCCCATCACCTTCTCATTTGTAAGACAGGAATAACATTTCATTGGATTGCTGAAAGATTACATGAAACATGTATGCCAAACTTTTAGAGTGCTTGATATGTACTAGTAAGTCCCTCAATGGCATCTCCTGTGCCTTAAAAATGCATGTGACATTTAATGTTTATATGCTGGTATGTTTTTAAACTAACATCATCACCTACTGTATAGGATCTGGGGATATGTACCATGATGATAAAAAACAAGATGGTGCCCAAATCCATAGACTTTATAGACTGCTTGCCTGTCAGGCTACATAGAGCATGTCCAAATAGCTGTTGGAAGCCCAATTTTGGACAGTGAAGAAGAAACTGGCGCCCTGAAGCATGAGATAAGCCAGTGCAGGAAATACAGCAGCATTCAGGTGGCACTTCTCCATCCAGTTCCCATTTCCCCTGACTTCAATTTGGCAGTTACGGATAAGAAACTTTATGCTTGCTCTTTACCCTCTAAAACTGTTGACTAAATTAAACGGAGGAAGGAAGACAACCTTCCAAAACTACGTGGGAATCTAGAATTGGCAGAGAGTGGCACAGATGATGAGAATGAGTCTATGAAAGTTACAACATGAAAGCATCTGGTAAAGGGTGCATTAGTCCCTGCTGGGTTGCCAAAGAGGGACCCTTAGCCAAGATCCTTAATATGCAGGTGAAAGTAGTAGAGCTACTTATACAGATTAGGAAAAAGAAAGAGAAGAACATGTAAACCTTGATCAAGGAAAAATGTACCTAATAGACATGTATTCTCCTTAATGTTCCCGAGGACATGTGTGTTTGCTCGTTAGTTGCTTTAAAAATCCAACTAACAATAAAAGTTCTGCCCTGATCACATTTTGTTGTTGTTGTTGTTGCTCTTCTCAGTTCCCTTCTCACTGAGAAGCTTTACAAACGCATGTTGGGAGGCAGAAATATTGCCTGACCCTACTAGCACCAAAGCACATTCATCAGCAAAAGCACATGGGAAAGAAAACAGAGCCAACAGAGCCGAGCCATGTGCAGCAACTTGGGGGCAGGGGGGAGGGTGTGGCTGTCAGGGAGGTATCTGTCCCCCAGTTGGTTAAATCTGGCTTCCAGGCTCACATTCCCACTGAGATTAGAACCAGAACCAGGAAACACCAGATGCACACAGCTTTGGGTGCTCCCAGGTACTGGTATACTCTTTACTGTGTATACATTTTAAAGTTATATGAACTTTACAAAATTTATAAATCTATTGTTCACATAATTATTAAATGCCAACTATGACCTACATTATGATGAGTACAGTAAAGTATTTCAAGCCTATCAGAGATGAGTGGAACCAAGAACTTCCAGTATAACAGTGAATGAACCTTCATAGCATTTGAGGGGACTTACGACGAATTTCTGATGTTGCCAAATTTTCCTCTTCACCAGTGGACATGATATTGCATACAAAAGTCTGCAGAGAGCCAACTAAGCTTTTCACTCAGTGCTGTGGCCTTAGAGAAGCGGAGAGCTGTTAAAATAGTCAGCAGTTTTCAAAACCACTCAAGGCAGCGATGAGCATTAGAAATTGCGTAGAGGCTTCTGACATGTGCTTGGCTGTTCTTGGGTAGTTCTCCTGGAAAGAGGCCATGCTGTAGCTTAGAAGCCAGCAGAGTGCATGCCAGACTTTCAGTGCCTAGCAAGGAATGGGATTTTAATATCCAGGAATGAAGGAAGAGGGGAGAATAACAAAGGAGTGACATCTAGCATTACAATGCTCTTGCACAATGCAAGGAAATCGCTCCTGAAAGGCAGCCTTCTCAGTTGGGTTTTGAAATGTCAAACTGCACTGACCCTGTACTCATTTGTACTTCTATCATTGCATACAGAGGGCTGCTTCCTCGCACCACTACTTGCACTGAGACTCCATAGCCTTGTGATTTGATTTATGAACTTCAGAGCCAAACTTGGCTTTGAAGTCTCCCCCAGCCATGTACTAGTGAGTATCTACCTTTGCAAACCCTCCGTTTTTACATCAGTAAAATGGGGATGACAACCAAGTTGTTATAGAAATTAAATATCATTTTATTCAATAATTCATGTAATACCCCTATCACAATGTCTAGCATGTTCAAAATGTTCCATGCCATATTTTTAAGACTTACTCAAAGTATTATATCATTAATGGTAAGTCTAGGAGACCTCAATTTAGTTCATTGGTATTTCTCTGTACAACTTGGGACAGGATTTATCTCTCTGGAGTTTATTTAGTAAAATTAAATATTAGTAGTTCTCCCAACAGAAGTGGAAGGAGACCTTGTGCACTGGTATGGATTGGGTTGGAGGTTAAACCCTGAAATAACTCAGGCACCTAAAGATGTGAGTCCTTTGAGCTGCTGTGGCTTTGGGTGACTAATGGTCTTTGTGTGAAGTTGCAGTAGAACTGACCATGCATTTTTACCATTTTGGTGTTTTCTTAATGTTTATTGGGAAATAATGTAAAATTTTTTTGAGCTCTAAAATAGATACTATAGAAATTGTCATTATAATATATGTTATTTAAAGTTTGATGATATAAAAATAGTATTTTTTAATTTGCATTTCTTTAGTTACTAATATAATTGACTTTTTCATAATCTTACTAATCTTATTTCTTACTGGTAAATTGTTTCATCTTCTTTGACTATTTTCTTACACAAGGTTATTTTTATTGATCTGGAATAACTCTTTATATATTAAAGATAAACTCCTATTGCTCTTTATATATTAAAGCTTTGCTACATAATTTTTTCCACCTTTTGTTAATTTTTGTTTTAACTTAAGACAAAAGTTTATAATTTTTATATAGATAAAGTTGTTAAGTTTTTTTTCCTTTTTGGTTGCTTTCATTGCTTTTAGGCTTAGAAAGAGGCTTTTCCTACTTTAAAACTAGTTAAATATACACCTATTATATACTTATATATTGTAGAGTATGGTTCATTTAGTACTGTTAACTGCTTAATCCATTTGAAATTCTTAGTCTGGTAACAGTTTAAAAGTTATAAATTTGCATAGTCTTTCTAAAAAATGTTTTTGTAATACTTGTAAAAACCACAAATGAGTTGGCATTATTTGCCCCAATTCTAAGAATCTAACTTAAGAAAATGTTTGGGCATGTGGTCAAGGATTTCTATGTAAAGATAATCATCCCAATGCTGTTTATAATGGCAAAAGATAGAAATAACTTAAAAGTTTCTCATGGGTGGTGGAGTGAGTAAATGTTCTTCAGCTTTACTGTCCAATATTGTGACCAGCAGCCATGTCTGGCTATTTAAATTCAAATGTATTAAAGTTAAATAAAATTTAAAATGCCGTTCTTCAGTTATACTAGTCACATTTCAAGTGCTAACAGCCATATATGACTAGTGGCTATCATATTGGATAGCACAGATATAGTACATCCCCCTTCCCATAGAAGTTTCTATTAAGTAGTACTGCCCTGTGGCCATTAAAATCAGGTTTAAAAAATATTTAACAATGTTAGATGTAGTCACAATATGATGCTAAGTAAAAATATCAAAATACAAAATATTTGGTGGTAAGAGGAGTTCTGATTGGTTGCAGTAACTTCAATCATCACTATCTTCATCAAGTTATGTTTTTCTCAGAGGAAACCCAAGCCCTGCCCTCATGAAGCTCATTATACTAAAGAAAAAAAACACCTAAATTTTAATAGGTGCATGGAAATTTAATGAGATACATGGGGAAATCTAGTAGATGGTACCCACTCAGTAGCTATTATTTGATTCAAAATCCAAATGGGAATTATCATACTGGGTCAGATGCAAGACCTAATTAACACTGTATTCTGTGACCAACAATGGTCTTAAAATTTCTGTCAATATCTATTATCCAGCTAAGAAAGGCACAAAAACAACTTAGCCAACAATGACACTTTAGAATTCGGGGTACATAAAGCAAAGAAATTTAGAGTACTTCATAAATATAGAAAGGCTGCAAGGCCTCTCAAATCTATACTTATAATAGGGTAATATGCAAATTTGTTGGGACGCAGTCATGTAACGACCGATCAGCAGATTGCATGCCCTTCAGGCAATAACCTTCTTACACAAGGTTATTTTTATTGATCTGGAATAACTCTTTATATATTAAAGATAAACTCCTATTGCTCTTTATATATTAAAGCTTTGCTACATAATTTTTTCCACCTTTTGTTAATTTTTGTTTTAACTTAAGACAAAAGTTTATAATTTTTATATAGATAAAGTTGTTAAGTTTTTTATACTAAAGAAAAAAACTTTAGTATAAAAGTTGCAGGGACTTGCAACCTTGGGGAAGGGGGCGGGGACTTGCACCACCGGGTACATGAGGCTGCCTCCCAGCCCGGTGCCCAGCCAGGGACGTGAGGCTGCCTCATTGGCTCCTCATGTGAAAGGTGAGCTCAGATCCTCATTCTTACTCAGTGTAGTGGAGTGTGGGAATTGGTTTATAGGATCCAGTCCCACTTGGGGAAATGTTACTACAGTCTGAGAGTAGGTGTAAAATGGGGATCATATTTATTCGCTCTCAGGCTTGCTGTAGAACAGACAGAGTCACCATCCTCACAGAATTCAGGATGCCCCACATGCAAACCTAGAATGAAAAGTCAGCAACACTCCACAAGGCCAAGAACTAGAAACTGCCCTTTGAAAGGAGCATATCCAACAGAATTGTGAGTCCCGGAAGGACAACAAGGAAAGCTGTCCTTGCAGTTAATTTAAGAGTTTAAGGTGCAAAACTGGCATCATAACACCGAGGCCATGCAGTCATGTGGCAACACTGAGACTGTGGGACTCTTGGGACAAGCGGCTTCTGATGCCATGGAAACCCCCTGCCCCCACCCCGGCCTCTGGGTGCCCATTACAGATGACCACAGGGGCAGGGATTAGGGCTCTGGGCCTGCGATGGTGGGGTTAAGGGACAGAGGACCTCCTCCCATAAAGTCTCCCCCAGCCCGTGCAGCATCAGGCTGTGTGGCACATCCCCGCTGATGGCCTCACCAGGTGATGTCACCTAGAGGGGCCGCTCAGGCGGTTTCCCTAAAGAGGGGCACACACCCAGCTTAGAGGCAAGGAGGTACAGGCTTGGGAGCCACGTGACACCCCACAGCCCCTGCAGCACGGCCAGAGCTGACGCTGCAGGTCCTTTGCAGGGCCTGGACTGTGCGGTGGCCCCGGCACTGGTAGTAAATGCTGGGCGCCTGAATCCAAAGAGCCACCCAGACCCACAGGCCTTCCCAACTAGACTGCTCCCCTCCTGCATCCCTCTCCAAACCCAGGTCTGACCCTCATCCTCCCCACCAGACCCAGGGGCCCAACCTCCCAAATGGTGACCTTTGACTGCGCACCCTCACCCTAACATTTCAGTCTCAGAACCTAACACCTCCCTTAACCCCCTCACCTCTGATCTAACCTTTAACAGGAGCCATTGCCAACCACATCTGGTCCAGCTCCACTATCTCCCCTCTCGCCCCCCATCTTCCTCCATGGAAGCTGCTATTGCTTCCCATGAACTCAAACAAAATAGGATTAATCAAAGCAGAATATATCTGAGCAAAGACCTTGAACTAAAGAAGAAATAAAGTAACTAATATACATGAGAAAAGTTAACTTCAAAGGTAATCAAGTAATTGCAAAGGAAAGATACCTGGAACATTTAAAAAATCACAATATTCAGTACTGGAGAGGGTGTGATGAAATAGACACCTGATAGCATTGCTCCAGAGTATAGGGGACAATATTTCTGGAAACAGTCTGACAGGATGTAGCAAATATTCAGGCACCTGGGCTGAATGATTACATTTCCAGGAATTTATCACACATAATAATCAAAAAGTTGTGCCAGATAGCATCATAATAATAAAAGGCTAATGTGCAAATGGTCATCAGACCATGACACCTTAACGATTGAACAGCAGGAGGCTGAGTGCCAGGCAGGCATGGGTGGGCAGGAACTTGCAGCGTTGGGGGGTGGGAACTTGCACTGGCCTAGGACGTGAGGCTGCCTCCCTGCCCAGTGCAGGGCCAGGAGACGTGAATAGAAATATTAAAATATTTTCTCTAATTAATTCCCTTTTGATGTGCACAAATTTCATGCACCTGGCCACTAGTCAATAAATAATCAACCACTACAAAAGAATGCTTCACTATGTGTGAATAAAACTTTGGGAAATTGTGCCCATAAAGAAAACCTACCTCAATCTTCCCACTGAGAATAACTAAAAATGCTAAATAAAATGGCTATTTTTAAAAAAATTCTTCAGAGTATCAGAGAAGTAATAAACAGTAAGAAAAAAAACATCTGGAAGAACATAAAATGTAAAGAGGTAGGCTCAGCATTTAGGATCACTTTTGACTAAGTTTGTCACAGCCAAAGAGGTATCTGAAAGGCTGAGCATTTTGTAGTTTATAAGTTCAAAAGTTGAGATCCAGAGCCCATCAAATGATAGGTGTTCTAGTAAATCTTCTATACTTTGTGCAAAACAGAAATAAACCAGCTTTTATAAGGAGTGCAATCTAGCTTTGAGCCATCTGGGCCAACCAGAAAAAAACTCAAGCCCTAAAAATTGGCTAAAATAATCCCAGATTATAATTTTCTCTGATGGCCAACAGAAACAAACCAAAACTTTCTCTAGAGGCATAGATCATCATTTTAGGCCTCAAAATATTTCTACACGCAGTTTTCTAAATATAATATCCATCATGCAATCAAAGATAACCAATCACAAAATGAGAGATGAGAAACAATGAAAACAACTTTTAAGACTCTCCAGAGTTTAGAATAACAAAGTACAGACTTTAAAATAACTATGTTTACTGTGCTTGAGATTTCTTTTAATTAGAAATTTTGAAAAATAACTGAACATTCTAAAAAGTGACAGCAGATTTGAAAAAGAACCAAATGGAAATTCTAGAACTGAAAAACATGTAATGACTGAAATTACTCAATGGATTAGTTTAACAGTGGATCAAACATACCTGAAGAAATAACTTGTGGCCTGAAATATAGGTTTGGAATGAGATATGGAAAGGCAAAAGTTGGAATAAATAGAAGAGAGCATGGGAAACATAGAGAGGATGTGGAGAGAGGAACCTAGCATTGGAATCCCAGAAGGAAAAGTTAAGACAAAGCAATCTCAGAAAAATAGCTGGGGATTTTCCTATGAATCCACAAATTCATGAAGTCCTAGGAACTTCAGGAATAAAAAAATAAGAAGAAATTCACACCTAGAACCATCATATTAAAACAATAGAAAACTAAAGACAAAAAGAAAATTCTTAAAAGAAGTTGACCAGTGAAAGTGACCTTTAAAGAAACAACAGTTAAAAATATAAATGACTTTTCAACATCAAGACAGTGGAATCTCTCTTCAATGGACTGAAAGAAGATCACTGTCAACCTAGAATTCATACCAATAAAAATATCCTTCAGCAATGGGAGTGAAATCAATAATGTCCAGACAAACAAATGCTGAGAAAATTCTTTACCAGTAGACCGACATTTTAAAAGAGACCAATGAGTGTTCTTCAGGCAAAGAAAAATAACCTCAGATGGAAGGTCAGAGATGTGAAAAGAAAGAAAAGCAATAAAATTGAGGCATCAGCAGCTGAAATTTGTACAAGAATATGATTTTGAAGAACCACAAGAAGCTGACTTCCAGGTGAGGTTACCTTCCCCCTATATTAGTTGGAAATTATATTTGACTATCCTCTGAAGGAAAATAGTTAAACCCAATCTTTATATCACATTTTGGAATATATTTTTTTACTATTTGGGGATAAAGGAAAATCAAATGCTATTAAGAGAAGATCAATGTATCATACTGCATGATTTAAAAATACAAATGGCCAAAGAAACCATTTATAAGTAATAACAGAGAAAATATGTACAATAGCTCATCAGAAATATTAATTGTTCTGGCAGTCAGGAGCTTTTTCTGTCTTGTGTTATGTGAGTTGAAAATACATTATAAATGCAAATTTCTGATATTTAGGATACTAGAATAAGATAAGTGGTTTGTAAAAAAAATGTAAATAGTTGTATTTTCAAATTAATGAAAATTTTCAGTATAGACTACATGTCCCCTTGATGTCCCTTCCATCCCTAGAATTTTAATATTCATGCTAAATATTGTGAGAATATCAGTCCTGAATTATTAAGGTACAAGTCCTTTGCTCTAAGAATAGGTCAAGGGGACTGCCAATTAATCTATTCCATTGTTCTAAAAGGACGTCATTACCAAATAGAATCATTCCACCAACAATGGTGCTGTTGAGTAGCTCTCATAGAATAGTCCTGTCCCATTCACATTATCCACTCTGCCAGTCCCCTTTATTTCAAGGTATTTTTATAGCAAGTCCCCTGTTCTCTGAAAACCACCATGTGGAAATGATCATTTATGTCAATGGTTTAACTGAATCAGATCAGGAATGTCCTCTATAGGCAGCAACAGCTGGATGATAAAGCAGACATTTGGCATCAGTTAATTTTTATCCACATCATTGTCCCAGGCAAAACAGAGAGGAAAAAATGGGCATTTGGCACTCACTCACCTGCCGGAGTTTGGTTCCTACCATGGAGGCACTGCTGTCAAGCACAAATACCACATTCTTGGGTAAAGGAGGAAGGTCTTTGGGGGCAAAGTAGTGCACAAAATACTCATTTAGAACCTGGTGCAGGGAAAAGAAAGTAAAAATGATAGTATCCAGAATAGGTAGAAAAACTAAAATGGACAGTCTATGGAACTTCTAAACATCAAAGATAGCATGAAACAGTGTCTCTGGTCAGATTCCACACCCAGAGCAAAAGTACTCATGGCCTTGATCCTTCCAAAAGAACCAATTGCTAATTTAATCTGTATAAGGATAAAATCAACCCTTCACATCTTATTGGCTATGTTGACTAATTTGATTTGAATTGTCCTCTTCTGCCTCTTGCCACTTGAGAATCCTGCTTCCTTAATTATCTGGTTTTTACCAAGCATCTTACAAATTGAGATGTCAAGGAGGTTGTCCACATTCTGGGTGCACATTAATACATTTTAATATTCCCACCCTGTCTCTGGAGCAATAAAAACTAAATGGAAATGAGCCAGGGACCAGTCTCTTTTAATTAAAATTTAAGAAGAACTAAAATTCTAATGCCATCTAACATAGCACAGGGAAAATTGTAGATTTCACTTGCTCTCCAGATTACTGCAGCAGGAAACAGATACCCTCAGCCTCCAGCTAGGGAGTACCACTAGTCTCCTTGGAGACACATTTTGGGTTAAAACATATTTCCTAAGAATCAGAAAATCCCCTGTCCCTTAGGTAAGTATTGAAATCCCTAGTTCTGAGTCTAAGTAAAAGGATTAAGCAACTAACATAAAATAGTAGCAACAAACCCCTTACCTGGATGTCCCCAATGCTCTGTTCCCTATTGACATCATATCTAATGATGAAATCTCCCAGAACGCCATTCTGGGCAATCCTTGCTTGTTGAACCACACTAGGCTTAAAAATGACTTTGGCAAAAGTTTCATTTTGGTTGATAACAGTAGAAGGAGGCGGCCCAGCATCATCTGCATGGAAAATATAAACATAATTAATCACTAAATATATAAATATTTTCCTGGGGGGGAGAAATTGTGTTACAGTGACACAGAAGGTTAGACTTCATTTTATCGTGGGTTTATTTCCACATGAAATTCCTAGACGTCATACTGATAATGTATCATGATGCATGAGATATGCTATCATATAGTTCACCTTCATGCCTCCTTTTTCATCTTTTCTTATGAGAATTTTTTAAACACACCAAAGTGAGAGAATAGTAAAATGAACCCCATAGACCTATCACCCAACTTTAATAATTATCAACTATTTGCCAATGTTTTGTATCGATTTTTATGTATCACCTCACCATTTTTTGATAGAGTATTTTAAAGACAAATCCCAGACATCATATTTCATCCATAAGTACTTCAGTGTGAATCTCTAACTATTAGAACCTTTTTTTAGCATAACCACAAGACCATTATCACAAGTAACAAAATTAATGGTCCATCCCTTACTATAGCTGAATACTCAGCCTGTATTAAAATTTTCCTGATTCTTTAGAAAATGTCTTGGGATGTTTGGTTTGTTGGAATTAGGATCAAAACAAAGTCCCAACATCACATTTGGTTTATGTTTCTTAAGTCTCTTTTAATCTATAAGTGGCACCTACCCTCACCTTTTTTCTACTACTACTAGTTAATATATGTGTTATAAAACACTGGTCATTTGTCCTACAAAGTTTCTCACATTCTGCATTTCTTGATTATTTTCTTGCTCTGTCTTTTAACTTACAGCTCTATTTCCCTGGTTTCCAACCTTGGTTTGTACTGTAACATCTGGGGGAGCTAGAAAAAATACTGATGCCCAGGCCAAGAGCTAATTTAATTGGCCTGGGACACAGCCTGGGCCTCAGGATTTTAAAATTTCCCTTGAGAGCCTACTCTATTAAGGCTCACACCACAGCTCAATCTCCTGTATTTCTTTGTGTTCTGGTAGGTAGAGCTGAAGGCTTGGTTAGATTCAGGTTCAATGCTATTTGCAAGAACACTTCATAGGTAATGTACTTACTACTTTATCACATCAGAAGGTACATAATATCAACTTGCTTACTTTTAGTGATGGTAAGATTGATGGTTGGTTCCAGTATTGGCAATCTGATCACCCATAATGAAGTTCCTCATCAAACTTTCACTTAACAGTATTATCAACTGCTGATAATGTTGATCTAAACCCACTATTTCATTAGATTTGTAAAGAGGGTTTCTGATTCTATCATTACTTCCATATGGACTTCTTCCATAAAGAAAACCTTTCCCCCACCAGTTATTTGGTTGCCCTACCATACTATTTGCCCAGAAAGTTTGTGGCTCTTAAAAAAAAAACCACAAAAAAAACACAACACAGGAAAACCCAACAAACTTTCTCAGAGCTTTCCCCACTTTCCCAAAGCTTTTCCCAGCATGAATCTTAGGCTATAAATTAGAATTTCAGAAAGGTAAACAGATGAATGTATTTTATGTGATTTAAGAAAAATTAGTTAGATGACATTAAGCAAATCCATCCCATTTTTTACCCCTGACCTTTACTTCCTGTTAGAAAACAAAGAATCATTTCACAGACTACCCACTTTTACAAATCCAAACACCACCATGTTTATATACTTAGCAACAGAAATCCAAATTTTTGAGATCTGTTTACACAATAAATAATGTGAAAATAAATTAGAGAATTCATAAACATCAGTGCATGTGGAGATGTTTTATCTAGATACTGAATCAAAACCAGGCTTAAGACTGCTGTAAAGCATCTGACTATCTTAAAATCTATTCAAGTTAATACCATAAAGCTGACCAGGAATTTTCCATCCTTATTTAAAAAAATAAAAAAGGAAATGAGGCATAATTTACCCATGGTAATTTGTATTTAAGAATAAACTTCCTTCTGCTAAATTTTACTAGATATTAAAATGAAAGGAAGTTTAAACATTTCCTTCAACAGAATAGACAATTATTTTTCACCAACAAGTTAGGTATAACTGATGGGGGGACTTATAATCTAATAGATAGAGCATCTAAATTAATCTGAAAAGTAATCATATATTTTTTTTAAATCTTAGAACACATATACTTATGTGAATAGGTGGTTAAGTTTCTTAAATATGAATAGGGGGTTAAGTTTTTCTTAAATTTTCCTTTCCAAGGCCTATGCAAAGCAATTGAGGAGGTGACTCAGCTGTGAATCCAGCAAGCAGAACCGATAAACATGGTCAGGCCGACCCACCAGGAGTCAAACCATCATCTTATCAACATCATCTCATCGCCTGATGACTAATTACAATAGCTGACATCTGCAGACCCCCAAGCCTGCACATAGCTGCATTCCTCACCCTAGCCCCTTCCTTTTTATAATGCTGTCCCCTGAATCTTGCTGGAAGACAGGATTTGATGCATGTAAGCACCCAGTCTTCTTGTTTGGCTAGCCTTCTCAATAAATGCCTAATATGATTCAACCCTGCCTTTGTTATTGGACCCAGCAACAGGCAGCCGGAGCCCAACCAGGGGTTTCCTGGTAACATAACCTTAACAGGAACCACAGAGCAACCTGAGTCTTCTATTATTTCTACTTATCAAGGGCAGAAATTTTGGGAATGACCAGAGAGCTAGCAAATAGGAAAGTTTATTCCTGTAGAAAGACAACTGTATGGAAGATCACATGCTTTCAACAGATTTGCTCATCTGAAGAAGGAGTTGGGAATTTCTCAATGCACATCTACAAATGCGAGCCTCCAATTCATTAGCTTGGTTGACATTACCTTAGAACCGGTAGGCAGGAAGAAGGAAAAGAGGCTGAAAATGAAATGGTCCTTGAAATAGAAGGAAATTTGCTGTTCTCCGGAGTCAATCTTTCATTTCATTGGTGATTATTGGTAAAGCACCAAGAGTGAGCAGCTTGATAATACACTACCTAAGAACTCAGGACCATGAATGAATGAGAAGGACCTGCATTTACTAGTAGTACTGGCTCTACCTCTTATTATCTATGGGACTTTGGGCAAGTTACTGAACCTGGGGTATCTCAGCTATAAAATGGATTAACTCACACTATTGAAAAGATTAAGTGATGTAAAGTATTTAGTGTTATTCTGATTCATGGTAAGCAGTCATGTTAGCTAATATTATTATGAACCTAAAATATCTAAAAATAGGAGAAGGGCCAAGGAATTAAATGTAAGACAATACATCATGTCAAACTTGGGATACTACAGGCAACAAAAAGAAAAGAACTACTGCTATTTACAAAATAGTTGAATTTCACAATCATTTAGAGTAAAACATAACATAAAAAGAGTGCATATTCTCCATTTTTCCATTTACATAAAACTTAAGAGCAGCACAACTTATACATGGCAATTGGAATAGAATAGTGTTAGCTTTGCGGGGGGTGAGGACTGACTAGGAAAGAGTATAAGGGAGCCTTTGGGGTGGTGGAAATACTCTATGTCTTGATTTGGAAGTAGTTATACAGGTATATACATATGTAAAAATTACTCAAGGTGTACACAGAAGATGTATATACTTTATTCTATGTATACCACAACTTTTAAAAAAGTTAAAGTCATTGGGAGTTGTATAGCAGAACAGATTAGGTATTTTCAGAGTAATTCCAGCTGGCAGAACCCAGAAGCACTTTCGTGCAGTATCAGTAAAAGCTCTAAGTCAGATGTCCTGTTGGCAGAGGTCACTATCCCAACTCATCTGTTTAGAAGTATTCGAAGGCAACCCTGGGTGACTCAGTCACCTGCAGGGACGGTGCCAAGCAGTTCTAACCATGTGGTCTTGGACCAGCAGCATCAGTGTCACCTGGGAACTTGCTGGAAACACAAATTCTTGGGCCCACCTAGAAATTCTGAATCCGAAACTCTGGAGGTGGGACCCAGAAAGATGTATTTTAGCAGCTGATTCTAGTTCCTGCACAGAAACATGGTCACGTGCTTTTGATGTATGTAATTGTGTGGCACTGACATTGTACATTTCTGCAATGAGATTTGACTCTTTATACTGTCAGCATGTACCTACTTTTTCTGGTTTCAAATCTCTCTCATTGGTATGCTCTTTACAACCACCCTGAATTAATACCATTCATGGTTGAATAAAAGCATTGAGTATTAAAAAATATAATTTCTCTCTTCATAATTCATTTGACTAGGCTCTTTGATATAAGCCATGAAGAAAGAGAGTGTATTATTATTTTGGTTTCCTATTGACCTCTGATGTTTGCTAGTTCATGATGAAAATTCATGAGATTCCTCTAAATGGGCTTATTTTATATGCCCAAATTGTGGGTTGATTCACAGTTTGGTCACTCACCGAGAGGTTTAGCTCCTGAGGCTGATTTCCACCCATTAAGTACCAGTCAATGTGACCCAGTGAATTTTCCACTCCCTATCCCCCTCCAACAAAAGTTACCTGGAAAACATTCCAGAGTAATCTCTCTAGAAAAAAAAGAATCCTCTTCTTATTAGAGGAGGAAATAAATCTTTTAACCAATGAGGTTAATGACCAAAATCTCAAAGCAAAATAAGACTATTCAGCTTTTCCTTACTGTGAATTGGACTCATGCTGTTGACCCCCACAAAATAGTTCATAAGCACAATGAGTCTTATTAGCAGGGCCCTCAGCAGTCACGGGATATGTTCTGAAGATAATGAAGGGTGCGAGGTTGGGAACAGATCAAAAGCGTGAGAATCTGGCTACTTCGCTAATAACAACCCACATCTTTTCTTCCTGTTGGTTTTCTCTCCACGCCCCTTGGTTAGGGTCAGGAGTGTGGCAAGTGCTCTGAATTGAAGGAGGCTGTCTTCTAATGTCATCTTCCTGTTTTAATCCAGGCATCGGTCTTGTGCAAGACGACCTCCAGTGGCATGCAACTGCCTCTGGTGTGTCCTCAGTGAGATTCACTAACGGCTTTGTCTCCACACATTCTTCCTTGCTTCTCAAGTCATCAGCATCCCCATGATGCTCTCTTCCTGTCTGAAGCCCCATATTTTTAAATAAGAAATAGGTCTTATTTTAGAAGCCACATAATACTGAAGAAAGTACACTCTAGAGTGTGACAGACTCAAAATGACTGACTTAATATCTCTAAGCCTCAGTTCCACAACTGTTAAATTGGAGTAAACCATGTCATAGAATCACTGTCAGAATTGTGAGATCACATATATAAGGAACTGAGCTTAGCACATGGCGCACGGTAGGTGCTGACCACATACTAGCCTCCAGACTCTTCCCCTTCAGAAGCAGCTTCTTGTTTTCTCTGTCTAGGTTGAAAGGCAATGAATGAGCTTAAAATATTCTTTGATTACATACAATTTACATTTTGCCATAACAAGCTTCGCTACACCCCTGAGAGCTTAGTAAAAACAAATAATCATTATTTGGAGGGGGAAAAAGTCACATCATCATAAACATTCATAACAGGCATTTAAGAATGTTTATGTAGAGAACAATTCTTATAAAATATAATGCAGTTAGAAGCTTCCTGAAATTAAATGCAGAACTTTGCATGAACAAGCATACATGTTTATTTTTCCTGGAGAGAGAATCCATAGCTTTCACCAGATTCTCCAAGAAGTCAACACAAGGTTAAGAAGCTTGTGTACAACTGTTATTAAACATTCCTCCTGTCGATTCTATCTTTTAATGACAAAGCACTTCATGCATTTTGTGTAAATGAAGAGAACAAAAATGCATGTCCTTAGCTTTGTCTTGGAACATAGATTTTATTCACAAGTAAACATTCTCTTTCTAGACAACCACATGGGGATAAAAGGAAGCCAACTGCTGTGTAACATGTCTAAAGGTGACAGTATTTAGGAGCAAAGAACCACACACAAGGACGTCAGCTGGAAGCTACGCCCCTTTGGGTCAACTGACAGAGGGATTTCCTGGCCTCTGTTTCCTGTGGGCCTTGGGGTTGCCTACAGTTGGAGAAAAGCAGCCAACACCTGGATATTTTACAAAAGGATTTCCAAACAAACACTGCCTGCTCATTTCCCCTTGGAAAAGAGACTAAATTATCTATGGGCTCCAGGAGGCCATATTTATTATATTTATTTCTTAAATATAAGGCTGTCAAAAATACTGTGAATAATTGGGCAACTACCCTTTGATGGTAGCAATAAAGACATGATTCAAGCAAATCAACAGAGTATTAAAAAAACAAGTAATGGGCATGGTGATTATAGTTAACAATACTCTATTGCATATTTGAAAGTTGCTAAGAAAGTAATATTAAAAGTTCTCATCATCCCTAGCTGGTTTGGCTCAGTGGATAGAGTGTCAGCCTGCAGACTGAAGGGTCCCAGGTTCAATTCTGATCAAGGGCACATGCCTGGGTTGTGGGCTCAATCCCCAGTAGGGGGCGTGCAGGAGGCAGCCAATCAATGATTCTCTCTCATCATTGATGTTTCTATCTCTCCCTCTCCCTTCCTCTCTGAAATCAATAAAAAAATATTTCTTAAAAAGTTCTCATCACAAGAAAATAAAATTCTGTAACAATGTGTGATGATGGATCTTTTCTTTTTTAAATCATTAAATACATTTAATCAGCAATGAAAAATGTTCTCACAACCAAAACATGAAGACCAGAATGTAATTGCCTTCTCTTATACAATCATCCAGAGAATAGAAAGAGGGATACTCTCCAATAAATTCTAAGGACCCACATCTAAAAAAGCAACCTTGTTCATGAACATATATGTAGATACTCTAAGCACAATATTAGCAAACTCAGCAGAATATTAAAAAGGTCGTTCATCATGACCTTTTGGAGGTTATCCTAATAATACAATGATGTTTTAATACTAGAAAATTAACTCAACAAATCACTTAAAAAATTAAAGAAGAAAAAACATATGATAATTTCAGTAGGAATAATAAAAAGCATTTGATAACATTCATAACTATTCATGCTAAAACCCTTAGCAAATTAGATGTAGACGAGAACTTCTCAGGTCTCTTCTGGGTGATCCAGTTTGCCCTCCACAGAAAAGAAGCCTCCAGCCCCCTGCCAGCTAAGAAGGTGTGGTTACTGGATAAACAAACTTTCCACTTCTTGGCAGTAGCCCCATATTTAAGTTCACTTGTTGAGATGTCTGGTGCCCAAAATTCTTGAGACTTTAGGGACTTCTGCAATGCAAATTGGTTTACTTCTTGCCTTGCTCTGTTTCTAGCTTAGTCTTTATTTTTGGGTTTGGTCAGTTAAATATGTGGTGATGGATCTTAACTAGATTTATTGTGGTAACCATTTTGCAATCTATACAAATATCAAGTAATTATGTTGTACACCTGAAACTAATATAATGTTATATGTCCTTACACCTCAATTAAAATAAAATACTAGCTAGGTTTCAGGAAAAGAAAATGATAAACTTGAGACAATGAAGATGAGAAAGAATTTGGTTAAATACCTTCATAAGTCCTTTATTATATATACTAGAGGCCTGGTGCATGAAATTTGTGCACTGGGGGGGGGGTGTCTTTCAGCCCAGCCTGCACACTTTCCAATCTGGGACCCCTAAGGGGATGTACGACTGCCGGTTTAGGCCCGTGGGATCTGGCCTAAACCACAGTCAGACATCCCTCTTACAATCCAGGACTGCTGGCTCCCAACCACTTGCCTGCCTGCCTGCCTGATTGCCTTTAAGAGCTTCTGCCTGCCAGGCTGATCACCCACTAACTACTCCCCTGCCAGCCTGATTGACACCTAACTGATCCCCTGCCAGCCCGGTTGTCCCCAACTGCCCTCCCCTGCAGGCCTGGTCTCCCCCAACTGCCCTCCCCTGCCAGCCCGGTCACCCCTAACTGCCCTCCCCTGCAGGCCTGGTCATCCCTAACTGCCCTCCCCTGCTGGTCTGATTGCCCACAACTGCCCTTCCCTGCCGGCCATCTTGTGGTGGCCATCTTGTGGCCACATGGGGGAGGCCATCTTGTATGAGGGTATGATAGTCAATTTGCATATTACCTCTTTATTATATAGGACTAGAGGCCCAGTGCACAAAAATTTGTGCAATTGGGGGGGGGGAGGGGTCCCTTCAGCCCAGCCTGTGCCCTCTCGCAGTCTGGGACCCCTCAGGGGATGTCCACCTGCTGGCTTAGGCCTGCTCCCCAGGGGATTGGGCCTAAGCAGGCAGGCAGACATCCCTCTGGCATCCCTCAGGGGATGTCCACTTGCCAGGTATGAATTTAGACTAGAATTTACCTGTAGTCCCCAACATAGTCTCCTTGATGAGCCCATTTCTTGAGCAGACATCTGCTTCAACAAGGCCCATGCTGTGCACCCCAGAGTTGGGAGAGGCTCCCGCCACTGCCGCTGCATTCACCAGCTGTGAGCCCAGCTTTTGGCTGAGGAGCACTCCCCCTGTGGGAGCTCATTGACCACCAGAGGGCAGCTCCTGCATTGAACGTCTGCCCCCTGGTGGTCAGTGTGTGTCATAGTGACCAGTCATTCCCAGTCGTTCTGCTGTTAGGGTCAATTTGCATATTACCCTTTTATTATATAAGATAGTTTTCTTATTGGAAGGGAGGTTTCTCCCCTATCTTCATATTTGGTATCTTACATCCTTTCAGAAAGTAGCATTGTATAGATACAGCAGCAGCATATAGCACTGAATAATAATGTAAATTTACAGCTGAAAGAGTTTAAATTCAATTTTGTCACTTTATAGTTAAGTGGTGTTTGCCCAGATTTCTTAGAAAATTAGTTTTCTTTACTACTTATACAATGCTCTTTTTTCCTAAAATAATACATCACTGAGTCTGTTTTCCCTATTTGATTAACTTCCTCAGAGAACTATGCCTGAAAACAAAACAAAACAAAAAAATGCAACTACTTCACACATTCTAAAAGCAGTTAACCCCTAAAAACACCCATTATCCCTGCCCAATATCATTTTGTGTCCATCAAAGACCTCAAATACTTGAAACTGCTGCTTTGAGTACATGAAACTGAACTGAATGGAGATCCACCAAGAGCAGTGCTATAGCAGCAAAGGAGTATAAGATTGAGAAATTTCTGTTAAATTCCTCTACATTGTCCTTGTGCATGTAGGCAAAACATGGCCCAATAATTTAGAAAACCTGGGTGTCATTTTATAGATTCAACCTTACAGAGGATTTTCTTTTTATTATTCAAAATTGCTGATTCTACATGCCCATTAGGATGGCTACTATTAAAAAAAAACACACACATGAGCGATCTGGTGTGGGTAGAGCATCGGCCTACAGACTGAAGAGTCCCAGATTCGATTCCAGTCAAGGGCATGTACCTCAGTTGCAGGCTCCTTCCTGGCCCGGGCCCTGGTCAGAGCACATACTGGAGGCAACCAATCAATGTATTCCTCTCACATTTCAGCCAGGACTATATGTTTGATTTTATGCCAGTACAATGTTGTTTTGATTTCTATGGCCTTATAGGCTAGTTATATCCTCAGGTGAGGATTAAAAAAACACACACATGAAAATAAAAACTGGTTGGTGAGGATATGGAAAAATTAGAAACCTTGTGCACTGTTGCAAGTGTAAAATGTTATAGCAATATGGAAAACAGTATGGCAATTCCTCAAAAAAGTAAAAATATAATTATCACGTGATCCACCAATTCCACTTTTTGGTCATATACCAAATAAAATTAAAATTTCAAAAATCCTGTGAACACTCTGTTCATAGTAGCACTATTTACAATAGTCAAGAAGTGGAAGCAACCCAAATGTCCTTCAACAGAGAAGTGGATGAACAAAATTAGGTCCATACATACCATGGAATGTTATTCAGCTATAAAAAGGAAGAAAATTCTGTCATAAACCTTGAGGACATTATGCTAAGTGAAATAAACCATTCACAAAAAGACAAATACTATGTAACTCCACTTATATGAAGTACAGCATAGGGAAATATAGTCAATAATATTGTAATAACTATGTATGGTGCCCATTGGGTACTGGAAATACCAAGAGGAACACTTTGTAAAGTATATGGTTGATTACCACCTTGCTGTACACCTGAAACTAATACAAAATAATATTGAATATAAACTGCAATTTAATTTTTTAAATAAAAATATTTTTAAAAGAAATTTAATGTTATGTGTTTTATACCACAATTTAAAACTTTTTTAATTTTTAAAATTGCCAACTCTAAGTTTTTCAAGTACAGTGAGAACATCTTTGATATTTTTAGGTTTCAAGCATCTAGCACAGCGCCACGAACATGGTGAGCTTGTTGAACATGTAACATGGGGATGACTTAACACATTGACATGTAGTTGGGCAAGTGAATAGAAGAGCTCTTGAAGGGATCATCTTGAAATTGTTTTGGTGAATGTGGTAGATGCTCTAGGTAACTCATGTCACATGCCCTGGACCCACCTCTGGTTCCAGCCACAGCTATGGTGGACAGTGCCATATGCCCAGACAACATCCCACCTCACACATCAAACTAAGACAGCAACAAAAAGAGGTCTTCCATAGAAGAGTAGGTTGCGCACCAATGTCAAGTTAAAGGGAGAAGGACAACCTCCTGGGTCTCTCTGAGCCATCCTGCTCATAGCTGGCCCTGCCTGAACTACAGCCAATGTCAGAACAAAGAAGATCAAATGTGTTCTCATGTCAGTATTAAAAACCAAACAAAACAAAACCATCTATGGAGCCAAATGATTCATACCTGAATAATTTCTGCACTGAACAATGCTGGAAACCCTCACATAACAACCAAATTGTTTTCTGGCAAAGGTACAGAGGCCAAACAGGGCCATGCCCTTCCAGCTGCAGGGTGGACACTGGATCCGGGGGAGAACACAGAGCAACAGGGAATTGGAACTGGGGTGACAATTAGTCATAATTCAGCCCTTTAATAGGGCAAAGATGCCAGATTTAGCAAATAAAAAGACAGGATGCCCAGTTAAATTTGAATTTCAGATAAACAGTGACTGACTTTTTTTTAAGTATAAATATGTCACAGATACTGCATGGGACATATTGTTTATGTGAACTTCAAATTTAACTGAGCATCCTATTGAGTTTATCCAGCAATCCTGACAAAGAAGATGAGCTCTAGATTTTTGTGATCAGTCTTCTGGAACCAAATTCTGTCTTCTAATCCCTCCACAACAAATTATGATCTACACCAAGATCTGGCAACATTAACCAACTTAAACTAGGAAAGAGTAGAAAACCTACCAGCCTTTCCTTTGCCAACAGCTATTATTCCTAAGTTCATTTTACAGATACTTAGTGAGCACCCATTATATGGCATGCACCAGTCTAGGTACCTAGAATACAATCCTAAAAGACCTTCACAACAAAAGAAAGAGTCATGAGATTAACCAACCAAAGAAAACATAAGATTTTAAAACAGATTCAATTTGACCCCTTCTTGGTCATCTACTGAAATACAAGACATTGTGTTAGCCTCCAGTCAGAGGCGACTTGATCTTGCAGGACCTGTGGCTGGTCATCAAACTATTCCCAAGGACAGCTGCAGTGTCACCAACCTCATCTTAAAATAAGAGGTAATGAAACTGTATTTCGAGTGGTTCTCTTCCAATTAAGCTTCCTCAGACTTTAGGATCATCTTAAAGTCCACATTTTATAGGAAGCTTACATAGGAGTGATATGACTAAAAAGCAAGCCCTAGGTTGAGTTCCACCTAGTCCTATTATTTGCCCTCCTAGGCATGTAAAGGAACGCATAACTAACTGCTGAAGAGCACAGCAAACATTACTTCCAGAGCACTTGAAGAGGTGGGAGTCTAACAACCTAAAATATAAGTTTACTCATTGTATGTTTTTGAGATACAATTCACATCACATAAAATTAGAAAGTGTACAATTCAGTGGCATTTAGTGCATTCATGATGTCGTGCTATCACCACCTCTATCCAGTTCTAGAACATATTCATCACCCTCAAAGAACACTCTGTAACCATTAAGCAGTCATTCCCCATTGCTTTCTCCCCAGGCCCAGGCCATCACCAATCTGCTCTCTGTCTCTATGGATTCATCCATTGTGGACCTTTCATATCAGTGGAATCATAAATATGTGTGTGACCTTTTGAGTCTGGCTTCTTTCACTTAGTACAATGTTTTCAAAGTTCATCCATGTGGTAGTATGTATCAGTATTTCATTGCTTTGTATGGATGACTAATACTCCATTGTATGGATATACTACAATTTGTTTATCCATTCATCTACTGATGGACATTTGGACTGCTTGTCCCTTTTGGCTATTGTAAATAGTGTTACTATGACCATTCATATCCAAGTATTTGAGTACCTGTTTTTAATTCTTTTCGTATATACTAAGAAAAATTGCTAGGTCATATGCTAAATCTATGTTTAACTTTTTGAAGAACCATCAAACTGTTTTCCATTGTGGCTACACCATTTCACTTTACAACCAGTAATGTACAAGAGTCCCAGTTTCTCCACATTTTTGTTAAAACTTAATTTCCCTTTGTTTCTTTTTTTACTATGTTAGCCATCCTAGTGCGTGTGAAGTGGTATTTCATTGTGCTTTTGATTTGCATTTCCCTATATTTCCCGTTGTTTCTTTTTTTACTATGTTAGCCATCCTAGTGGTATTTCATTGTGCTTTTGATTTGCATTTCCCTAATGACTAATGGTCTTGAATATCTTTTCATATGTTTGTTAGCCATTTGTATATCTATTTTGGAGAAATGTCTATTCACTTCCTTTGCCCATATTTTAATTGGGTTGTTTATATTTTTTGTGTTTGAGTTGCAAAGATTTTTTATATATCCTGGACACTAGACTTTTATCAGATATACAATTTGCAAATATTTTCTACCATTCTGTAGGTTGTCTTTTTGGAATATTTTTAAATTAAAAGCCAAGTTGATACTCTTTGTCTTCTGTGTTCTTGAGTGTAGAGCACCCCTCAATGATTAACCAGACAATGATGAAACAAGAAGACAGTTGAAAGTTTCCTCATTCCTAAAACTAAAATTCCTTTTAATGTCAAATTAGGGTAACATCATATGTGTCTGCCAGTTTTGATAGAGATGAGGAATTGAGATTTCTTAGGAATTCAGCTGGGAGGCTTGGAAACAAAGTCAGTGTACCAAGAAAAGTCTCAGGAAACAAAGGGGTAGGAACTAACACCAAATAACTCGTGAAAACAAAAATTCAGACTGTGTGGAAAAGCCAGGATGAAGGCAAACACTAAGCTAGGCTTTGGGAGATAAGAGCATCTTCTCTCACAGTGGTGGTGGGGGGAAGAGTGGGAAGAGCAGAAGAACAATTCCCACAGGTTCAGGAAGCTGTGGTGGAAACTGTGGAAAGTAGAGAAGCTCTCTGACATGAAAATACACCGAATAATCATGTTTGTCTTTTCCAAGAGAGGATGGGATACCTAGTTTAATAAGCTTGAGACTGTGTTAGAAAGATTGCACCAGCCCCATTGGGATAGCTTTTTGGAACTTTTCCATCTCAAGTTTCTATGTTGATGAGCAGAAGTTGCATATGGAACAAAATTACTTCCCACCAACTGTGTGAGTAATTCTATGTTGGTCAGTATCCAATAGTAAAAACCTGTTGGTAGAAAAGAGGAGTGATACACATTTTAAGAAGGATCAAAAGTCAGGGTGTTCTGATGACTCCTGAAACTAAAGAAATAACCTTCTTTAATTTAAAAGCTGCTTCTGTAGGTCAAGATCCTGACATAGTTTATGTCCCTAAATTCTGCTGGGAAGACCAAGTTAGGGTTTCCAACATTTACTGAGCATTAGAATATCTGGGGGCTTTTAAAAATAGAGCTACCTGAAATCTTTAGAGTTAGAAAGTAGATGAATGGTTGCCTGGGGCTGGGGTGGGAACAGGGAGTGACTGGGAATAGATGACAAGGATCTCTGTGGGTGATAGAAATGTTCTAAAGTTGGATTGGTTGTTCTAAAGTGGTGATGGTTGCACAACTCTGCAAGTGAACTAAAAATCAATAAATTCGACACCTAAAATGAGTACATTTTAAGCTATGTAAAACTGAACCTCAATAAAACTGCTTTAAAAAAGCAAAAAATATGAAGAATATATTTATATTCTTTATTCTGGTTAGTGGTAGAAAAAAATATTCAGCATTACTTTAGTTTTACAAGTAAATTAACATGTTAAAATCACTCATATAGTTTTTTTAAGGCAATTTTAAAAACATATATTTTTAAAATATTTAAAAAATATTTTTATTGATTTCAGAGAGGGAGAGAGAGATAGAAACATCAATGATGAGAGAGAATCACTGATCAGCTGCCTCCTGCATGCCACCTACTGGGGATTGAGCCTTTGACTAGAACTGAACCCGGGTCCGCAGGTTGATGCTCTATCCACTGAGCCAAACCAGCTAGGGCCTCATATAACTTCTGTATATAAATTTTTAGTTTCTCATATAAATTCATAGACTATCACACCCAAAAATACAGCTACCTAGGCCTCACCCTAACAAATTCTAAGTCAAGTGTTTAATGTAGGAACCAGTCATCTGCATTTCTTTCTTTTTATAATTTCTCCGGGTGACTATAAAAGTATAGCCAAGTTTGAGAGTCACTGAGGTAAAACAAAAGGAAATGAAACAGGCAAGGTACCTTATTTCTTTCTTTAACTCATTTTATTTGAATCGTATCCCTTAGGGATTTCATCACAAATGAAAATTTTCTGTCAAAAAATATTTGTAATTAGGGAAAGAGCAGTAATTTGGGGGCCATGGAACAATAGGAAGTTTGATATTTTAACATAGAGGGTGAAATAACCAGCCTTGAACCAGTCACACAGATGGAATATCTATACTAGAGTATGCCTTCGGATGATAACACAGCCCACGTATGTTCTAGGAAAGTCTGAATTTCAAATACTCTTTCCATCGAGCTCATAAATCATCAAAATATTTTAGGGGAGAAGAACAGGGGGTAAGGGGATAGGAGAGGGAATCTTGCTTTTCACTGTACACTAGCTTGTCATCTTTTAGATTCTGAACCATGAGTTACACTTTTTAATAATCCAGAAAATATAATACTTTGGCATCCAAATTACACCTCACAGAATTAGCTTATAGATTGAGAAGGAGCCCATTCATTGACGATAGAGTAGCCATGGGTCCAATCCTGATACACCAGGAAAGTAAACTGAGGCAAAGATAGGTGATATTGCTTTTAGCCTTTTATTGCATTTTTATATAATTAGGGAGAGACTGGGAATTTGAACTTACACCCTCAGTATTTTACAAAAACTCCCTAAGAGGGTAGTTATAAAGGTTGAATGAGATAATGATATATGCAAAGTGCTGAGTCTAGCTTCTAGCACACAGCAATCCTTATCTAGAATTGCTTCCCTAAAGATGAAAATGGGTCCAGTGGTCTGAGATTTGCTTAGAGAAATTCCAGAAGACTGACTTCTGAACACAACCAGCTCCATCTGAGGAATGTACTGGCTTGGATCCACATTCATGCAATGACAGCTCATGTTGGTGCAAGGCCAAACCTAGTTTGATCTCTTCCCTGGATTTCTTTTGGAAACACGCAAGTGTCCAGACAAAATCACAACATCTGTGCCTCTCCTGCTGAGGCTGCCATTTTGCAGAAATAATAACAGCTGAGCTCTGAAAGATGGGAATGAGGAGCAAAAAGGCAACCCTTCCTCTGCACCTGGCCCGGGTAAATGCCTGTGAAACCTCCATGCTCCGGAGGGAAAGTATTTGCTCTGCTACAAAGTGCCAAGAAAACAATTTTCTTAAAAATAAACAGGTCCCAAGAGATCAATGGTCTGGAAAAATTCCTCTGAGATTCTCTCAGGCCCTGAGTGTAAACAGTAAGCAACTTTTCAGGCCAACAATTGTGATTCATACCTTCCAAACATAACACACACACCACACTTGCACACATCTCTGATGAGTCACAGTGGTTCTGAAAAGTAGACAAAACACACATACTTCTCATCACTGTAGCAGGACCCTCAGAATCCCTTACTGGGGGCCTGGACACAGAACTATTGAGTCCTGGGCATTCACCCAGACACAGAGCACAGTTGCTCTGCCCTCTCGGAGCCTACAAACTCTCAAAGAATTGAAACATATCTTCTTCACACAGTTGTACATTAAAAAAATCCCTATAAATTATGATTAGGAAGCAATGAAATTTAAGAACATTCTTTGTTATTAGGAGATAGATAGATAGATAGATAGATAGATAGATAGATAGATTGATTTGCTTTTATTCTCTAATTTGCAGGTACTTACTTAGCTGTCTACTCTCTAAAAGGTCTTTTAAGGAGATAAAATCTAATCAGACAAAGACCTGCCTTCAAAATCACACTTATGAGCTAATAAAAATGGTAAGATTTGCAAAGAAAATAAGTAAATATAAGATAATGGTAATGACAATTATTAAGCTCTTACTCTGGGCCAGGCACTTCACACACACTAACAATTCCAATGACCCTATGAGAGAGTTATCACCCCTGATCTGCAGATGTGCAAGCTGAGTCTTACAGGGCCCAGGTAATTTTTTTTCAAGGTTATAGTTAATAACAACTAGAATCCATTAACCATACACATGGCCGCCTATATGACATAAGAATAGTGTATTGTATCTGATGCCATTTCTGAATGTCAGACACCTTGACAATATTTTAAAATTTCATTTAGATCTGAATTGAGAGAGTCAAACTCAATGTTTGGAGTCAACATATAACAAAAGACCTGAGTCCCCTACAGACCAGTACACATTCCAGTGTTTGAGAGTAAACTACTTCTCATGTGGAGAAGTAGTTTCCAGATTATTTTGCATTATGTTAAATTTATTCCACCTATCAAGTCATTTGCCCAGCCTCCTTCCAATTTCATCCCTAAATATTCTTACACAGGAAGACTTCTTGGGCCACTTTCCTTGCAATCACAGGGATTGAATTAAGATTCTGCATATTCACTTATCACTTAGCATTTCTCTGATCTCAATGTCACAATGATCTTGTCATTCTGACTCTGATGCAATTTTTTAAAAAGATTTTTTATTGAGCCCTAGCAGGTTTGGCTCAGTGGACAGAGCGTTGCCTTGCGGACTGAAGGGTCCCAGGTCTATTCCGGTGAAGGCCATGTACTTTGGTTGTGGGCTCAATCCCCAGTAGGGGGAGGGCAGGAGGCAGATGATCAATGATTCTTTCTCATCATTGACATTTCTTTTCTTTTTCTTTTCTTTTCTTTTCTTTTCTTTTTTGTTAATACTCACCTGAGGATATTTTTTGCATTAATTTTTAAGGAGAGTGGAAGAGAGAGGAAAAGACAGAGAGAAACATCGATGTGAAAGAAACACATCGATTGGTTGCCTCCTGCACACGCCCTGACCAGGGCCCGGGCTGGGGAGGAGACTGCAACCAAGGTACGTGCCCTTGACCAGAATAAAACCCTGGACCCTTTGGTCCGCAGGCCAAAGCTCTATCCACTGTGCTAAACCAACTAGTGCCTCATCATTTATATTTCTATCTCTCTCTCCCTCTCTTTTCTTCTCTGAAATCAATAAAAATATTTTTTAAAAATATTTTGTATTAAATTTGAGAGAGAGAGAGAGAAAAGAGAGAGAGAAACATTGATGTGAGAGCGAAACATTAATCAGCTGCACACCCCCTATTGGAGATTGAGCCCGACACCAGGGCATGTGCACGGACTGGGAATCAAACCAGCAACCTTTTCAGTGCATGGGACAACACCCAACCAACTGAGCCACTCTGTCCAGGGCTCTGGTGCAATTTTTGGACCCATCTGTCCAAGCCTTACTAGTATTATAGAATAAAACACAAGTGATTATTTAATATAAATTATTAGTTTTAAAACAAATTTCTAGAAAATGACCCTATAATCCCTCACCCCTAGTATAAAATGATTTTTTATATAACTTCTTAGTCTTTTTTCATATTTGTATTTAACAAAGTTATCATATTTAACATTATAGTGTATCTACAATTGTGTCTTTTCTTCCCTGTAACATGCTGAATCATGTTTATAACCATATTTTACTTATTATGCCTGTATGGTTGAATATTCAGGATGATAGAATACTTATAACCATATTTTACTTATGCCTGTATGGTTGAATATTCAGGATGATAGAATATTTTTACTACTACAAATTATCAAACAGGTTCATACATATAACATTACCAATATTTTAAGTGTTTCACCTAGGTTAAGTTCCCAGAAGTGAGATCACTGTGTCAAATAATTTAAACATTTTTAAATGTCTTGATAAACCCTGGCTTAAAAAATAAATTGTGCAGGGCACTGTCTTTGTTTTGTTGCACTTGTTTAGATTCTCCAAAACACTCAGAGCCTTTGTTGAAGGGATGCCATCTGGTTTACAGATTTCTCTAAAGCCAATGCCCAGCTCTGCGTTACTCTAGAAGATCTGCGCGTGTCCAGCAAGCACCACTCACCTTCTGCCCTTCCGCTGCCCTTCTGCCTACTGTTGTGTAGAGGCAGCACCTCCAGGGACGTGATGCCCGAACTCTCCAGAATATTCACTTCCACTGTCAGCCTCCCCACCAGTTGCTGGGGTCGCACACTGATGACGTGCTCATACTTCCCAAGCCGCCTCTGCAAGAGCTCTTCATAACTCAGGAGGAAGACAGCCTTGTCTTTGCTGGGAATGACTACGGAGGCTCTGAACGTTTCAGTCCCCTTCTCCCTGTATGCAAGAGAAAAGGGATGGAGGGTCGGAGAAAGCCAGATTCCCTCAAGTCACCTTGGGGCACAGGCCAAACTGTAACAGTCCTTACAAATCAAAAGTCAAAATTAGCACAGGGGGGTGAGGAAGGAGTAAAGGTTTGTACTAGATGAAGTTTGCAAAGGTCCAAAGGATACTAAAGAGTAGAGAATTCATACACTACTGAACTCTCTTCCCTCTTCCCGAGCCTTTTCCCAAGGGGCCAAAGGGGAAAGGGGATGCTAATTTCGCCTGGCCGGCATGCTCAGTGGTTGAGCGTTGTCCCGTGAACCAGGAGGTCATGGTTTGATTCCCAGTCAGGGTATATGCCTGGGGTTTGGGGTTTGATCCCCAATAGCGGGCATGCAAGAGGCAGACCATCAATGATTCTCATTGATGTTTCTATCTCTTCCTGTCCCTCTCCCTTCCTCTCTCTGAAATCAATTTATAAAACATATTTTTAAAAAAGATATCTGTGTACGTGTCTTCAAAAAAATAGCTAACTTATAAGGTTTTCACATTTTGGTAAGGTGTTATGGATATGCTTAAGGGGAGGGTAAAAAGTAAAGTATTGCAAAGCATATAAAAATACAAATCATTTTAAATGCTTTCATTACATGGAGTGAGAGTTCTCTGATTCAAGATGGCAGACTGACCATAACAGGAAGAGTAAGGATCAAACCAAAGAAATAAGGGTGGTAGGGGCAACCATCAGTGGGTATTTCAAATCATTTCTGGAAGACCTGGGGAATTCCGTAGACCAAGAACTCTACAGCTCAGACACTGCAGGAAGGGACTGCAGCAAAGTAGAGAAACACACCATCTGCAGAATCTCAGAGACTCCGGGTTCTGGTTCAACAGGACACCACAAGATGAGAGTGAGAAGGGGAGCCAAGTACAGGGAGGAGAACTCCAAGTTTACGTATAAATGAATGAATGACTAAGATGATGGGCTTCCTACACTCCTTTCCCAGAGCTGAAAAGAGACAAAAATGGAAAACTTCTGTTGAAAGCTAATCAGAATGAGAAAAAAAAAGAAGACTGATACTTAAACCCATTATTGTAAAATACCAGAATATCAGATAGAGAAACAAATAAAAGGAATGGTATTCGACCACATTAAATGCATTATCAGTAATACTGGATGTTGTGAGGCACTGGAGCAATGTCTTCAAAGTTCATTGGTAAATTATTCTGAATCTTAAATTCCATACACAGTCAACACTTTAATCAAGGTCTCAGAAAGTATGCCTTTCACACACTCATTTCGAGTAAGTAACTAAAGAATACACTTCAGCAAAGTAGAGGTGAAAATCAAGATATTATGGAATACAAGAAGTAATGAAACCAACCCAGGTAAATATAAAAAGGTGTCCCAAGGTCAATGTTATGTGACAAGGAAAATATTATGTGACAGTCTTCCATGGTCTGGAGACACCTATTCTGTCATGTTTAACAGCTCAGAAATCAAGATGTGTCTCCCAATTAGTGATGCCTTCCAGTTGCTGTTGACATGACATGGGTTCACTGTTTGTAGAAACTTGGTCACAACTGTTCACTTACCATTCCAAATGAGTTATGTGTCTTGCTAGATGTTAATTGTGACAAAATTAAATTTTATCTCATCAGAAAATCAATTAGAAACTCCAGGAAAAAAACAGAAATGTGTAGGTAGTGATCCAACTAAACTGTGACATGATTCTGAACAATTTGTGAGTTATAAGAAAAGGTAATCCTGCCCTGACTGGTTTGGCTCAGTGGATAGAGTGTCGGTCTGCAGACTGAAGGGTCCCAGGTTCGATTCCAGTCAAGGGCATGTACCTCGGTTGTGGGCGCATCCCCAGTAGGGGGTGTGCAGGAGGCAGCTGATTGATGTTTCTCTCTCATCAATATTTCTAGCACTCTATCCCTCTCCCTTCCTCTCTATAAAAAATCAATAAAATATATTTAAAAAAGAAAAAAGAAAAGGTAATCCTGATAAAGACCACTTGGGGTGGTGAACACACAATGCTGTGTACAGATGATGTGGTATAGAATTGTGCACCTGAAACCTGTACAATTCTGTGAACCCGTATCACCCCAATAAATTCAATAAAAGTGTTGCTTTTTAAGTTAAGTTTTAATAAACTGCTGTGGCAAGGGAGATTACATACCAGCAGCATCATGGAATATTTTGCGAAACAAAGGAAGACACAGGGTTATTATAGGATTGGGGGAAGGGTGGAATGTGGGTAAATGAAGCAGTGTTTGGAAGCTCAAAGAAAAGCAGGGCTGTGTGTAAAATATTTAATATCTGCCTGAACTGAGAAGCAAACTCAAGGTTCTTTGTCCTGAGGAGCTACAAAATTAAGATAAATATGGACTTTTGTGGCCGACAACCCCTTATCTGAAACTGTGGACCTTGGCTGCTTTTCATTATCAAAGTGAACCCATGACTCACATGTTACATTCTCGCTAGCAGGATTTCCAACAGCAAAGTTTCTGACAGTCTATGAATTTAGAGAACAAGCTTTCTCAAAGCTACATCCTTTTATTAATGAACAAAATGCAAGCTTACATGTTCACAATGTTTTATCTAGATACTAAGATCACTTTTCTCCAAACAGGCTGGTAGAGAGGGAAACAGAATCTTAGTATACTAGATGGCTCGACAGTTAATGTTATTTATGTATTATTAAAAGTAAATGCTATTTCTGGGTTTTCGATGTTAAGATTCAGTTTATAGATGATAAAAAAAAAATATTGTGACAGAATAGAATTTAAATGTTAGTAACTCTGACAACGAAAAAGTAAATTATTAGATAAGAAAAGATGGGTGCTGGGAATGAAAACAGAAAGGTAAGGTAAAATGCCGGAGTGGGAATATTATCAGAGATTGTAGGGCTGGTCTAAGATGGTGTAACTGCTAAAATGGATGTAAGAAGAAGGAATGATAATGTAAAAATTTGGAACACAGAAGGAGAATGGAAGCATTGTCATTGAAATCCTATGATTTCACAATATAGATTCAACAAATAATATCTGATATTTACCAAGAAATTTTTAAAAACCAAGACTATCATAATATTTAGAGTTATGGAGATAAAAAAAAAACTACAGAAACAGTAGAAATGGATGTTTTTAGGAAGGAGGAGTGCTAAACCATTCTTTTTTTTTTTACTATAAATCCTTATTTATTATGCTGTTAATCAGGTGTATTATTATTATTATTATAAATAAGAAAATAAATACTTGAAGGAAGAAAGAGATCAAGATGGCTAAGCAAAAAGGTAGAAAATTTGACATTTGCTAAAGTGAATTTGTAATTCGTTAATTAAACGGCACTTACCCATTATCTTCTGTGGTTTTATTCCTTTCCTCTTTTACCTTATCACCATTTTTCTTTTCTCTCTCTGTAATTTCTCCCTGATACACTGTGTCTCCAATTAGCCTGAAAGTAAGAGACAGCTGTGTTAGTAGTTTGCAGTTCCAAGACAAATGCATGGATCTCATAACCATGACAACAGTAGAAAATATTTTTATTTGCCTCTTGGATATGCAAAAACTGCATTCCAAACCAGGGCACTACCCTTGAATCATTCGTTTCATCCTAGGGCAATTTTTAACAGGTACAAATGTTAAGACACAACTCGAGGTGCCTGTATGATTCTTCAGGAAGAAATCAGAAGATCTGCTCAGAGAAACTTCCATGATAATCCATCAACGTAAATCTATAAATCTGAAATTTAGGCCCAGGCCTAAAATTCAAACCCAACACCTCCCCTCTTCTGCATATCTTTACCATCCACTGGGAAAAGAAGAACTATATCTAACATAGCCAAGGTTTCATGCTACCTTGTCATTCAGATCTCAACTTAAACATTGCCTCTTCTGAGCCATCTCCCTGAATTCCTACCTAAACAAGCCCCTCTCAATTTTGTTTGCCTTCTTTATAGCATTTGCTACTGTCTGAAATGATCTCATGTATTGATTTGTTTACTTATTATTATTATAAAATTTCTAGTGCAGAGCAGCACTATCTCTTTCATAGATGTGGACAATCACTTTGAAGAGGGCCTGGCCCAGAGTGGGTACTCATTTGTTGGAGGGAAGGAGAGAAAGAAAGAGGAAAAGAAGAGGTCATGGAAAGGAGGAAGAAAGGAAGAGAGAGAGGGAGGGAGAAAGAAGAGAAGGAAGGGGGAGAGAAAGAAGGGAATCAACCCTCTGGCCCATGTTACCATCCACCGAGAAATAAATTCTCACAGCTCAAAGGCTGTGGGCCACACATCAGCTCAGGCTCACCCTGTCCAACCTACACAGAAATCTTCATTCCGGGCTCTCTATGTCACCTACATAGTGAAGTTGGTGATGAAAGCTGCGGCTGGAATCTGCATCAGAAACTCAATTTCTTGGTCCTCAGAAGCTCTATTCAGCATTCTGCAGGAAACCGCAGTGAAGGCATAGCGAGAAATAATGGTAGACTTCACCGAGAATTCTGTCATCAAAGGTTTGGTTTTCTGTTGGAATTAAAACACACAGTATTTTCAATGATGTGTGAAACCATGATTCAGCCATTTGGGAAAGAAGTGGTTCTTTTTTTCCATAAGAGAAATAATCTTCAATTTGGGAGAGTTTGGCATGTAATTCTTTACTTCTGTCTTTGCCTTTTCTGACTTTACCACTTTTTACTCCCTCCACGTGTAAGACAACCATGGTTGAATAACCAGTTTATGACATAGGAACAAATCTTCTGGCCTAACTTTAACAAATGCACACAGTTAATATTTCCAACTTAACTGACACTATGCAATACTTAAGTTCTTTAAAGAGTTATTGGAATTTTAGAAGTAAAGTATATGAAGTATATAATATTTTTCTGTTATAAATATTTAGGTCACATTTATAGAATCACCAAATTGATTAAAAATCAAAGCATGCCTAAAGAAGTTCTCATTTTTCAAATTAATTTCAATACCCACTTAGAGACACTATAATCCTGGCTTTCCCATTTGGAGTACAATCACATTATTGTAAAATGGGAGTCAATACTGAGCTCCAGAAAGTACTGGGGGATTTAGAACCCCAAAAAGGGAAAGTTTATGCTAATTAAATTTATCCTAAAAGACTCTGATAAGGGCTGTCCCTACTCCTTTAAGAAAAAGTTTGTTGATCCCTAGTCTATACTATTTGAACAGATAAGGCCCTGATATCCATCATTACACATTGGTGTGTTTTAGGAAGAGATCTCAAATTATATAGTTCATAGACTTTTTTATTTGACTTGCACAATCTTTAAAAGTTTTGGTGACAACATTTAAAAATTAGGAAAGGTCACATAGAAATCCATAATGCCCATTTTTCTTGAAACACAAAGTGGGACCACTCTAGCTATGCATCCCTGCATGATCAGGAGCTGCTGGCTCTACTGTTGGCTGCTTCTTTAGATCAGACCCATACATATCCCATACTCCCAGCTACTCAGGCCCTTCCAATCCCAATTGTCTCCATGACACTGAGGCTGACACCGACTAGCCATTTTCACTGTGTTTTTACTGGATGGATTTTTCCTTATTCCCAGCCCATTTCCCTCATTGATGTCCTCTGTTCTACTAGATAAAAAGTGCCCACAATTACACACCTATATTTAAAGCAACACTTTTCACAATAGCTAAAATGTGGAAACAATCCAAGTGTCCACTGATGGATGAATAGACAAACAAGATATAGCATATGCAGACAATGAGATGCTATTCAGCCTTTAGAAGGAAAAAAATTCTGACACATGTTACAACACAAATGAACCATGAGAACATTAGGCTAAGTGAAATAAATCAGACATAAAAGGACAAATGCTTTATGGGTTTTTGCAAGATGAAAAGAGTAACGAAGATTGAAGGTGGTGATGGTTGCATGACAGTGTGAATGTACGTAATACCACTGAACTGTACACTTTAAAGTGTTAAGGTAAATTTTGTGTTATGAGTATTTTACTATAATTTTTAAAAAAAAGAAAGAAAAAATCATCTTTTTAAAAGGACACAGATTCTTTGTTTTTTGTGCCATTGAGAGCTGGAGTTTTATTCACTTCCCTGTGAATCCTGGCCTTAGTGACTTGCCTCACCTAGAGAACTCACTGGAAGTGATGCCCTGGGACTAAGAGGCCAGGCCACAGGAAACTTCACCAACCCCATCCAGGTCTCTCAGAACACGCTCTTTGGAGGCTCTGAGTTACCAAATTAGACTGAGACTGTCATGCCGTCAGGCCGTGTGTAGGCTCTGCAGTCGCTGTGGCAGTGGAGCCCAGCTACAGCCATTCCTGCCCAGAGCCCAGCACATGAGCCAAGCTGTAATGAAGCCTCCAGATCAGCCCATCTGCCAGCTGAGTAGCACTGGGCGAGCTCCATCCACATCATGTGGCCAGAAGACTCGCTCAGCGGAGCCCTGCCCAAACCCTGCCCCACAAATGGTGCAATAATGGTTCTGGCCTTAAAGCCACTGAGTTTGGGGAAGATTTCTATACAGCATAAAACTGAAATTCCTGCCTCGTCTCTTTAGACATTTTAGGGTTTGCAACACTACTGTAGGGTGGCTTGTGCTTGACTGAGAGTTAGTCATTTTGCCGCTTATTCTTAACTTTATGCTATTTCTGATCTCTACGTGTTTTATTTGTTTGGTTTTGTGAACTAGATTTCTACATATTAGAAATACCCTTGAAATCCTACCAGAAGAAGTTACAGTATAAATTATAAAGACAAATATAAAGAATAAAATTCTCAAGTTCAATCCTCTTACTTTACCAATGTGACCAAAGGCCACACAGGTAGGAGGTGATAAACCTAGCTCAGGAACCTTGAGTCTCTGACTTCCAAACCTGCCTCTTTCATCAAGCATTCATGGAGGAGCCTGACTGTTCTAAGCTTTCCACAGAGATCATTGTTAGATGGCCAGTAAAATACAGACCTCCAGAAGCACGCCAAGTATAACTCAGTCTTTGCTGCCAATTCAAAACTTAACCTGTGAACCTCAGTGATCATCCATTAATTGTTCACATTCAAGACACAGACATTAAGCTGAACCTATTCTGCACTGTGGTCATATTCTGACATTTTCCAAAAAGTCTTGTCAACCTATCATTTAACTCTTTTACATAAAAGTACAGTACTATTGGGGAAAATCCTTTTAAGTTCATAGCTTAGATAAAAGTATATACTCTAGCCCTGACTGGTTTGGCTCAGCGGATAGAGCATCGGCCTGCGGACTGAAGGGTCCCAGGTTCGATTCCGGTCAAAGGCATGTACCTGGGTTGCGGGCACATCCCCAATAGGGGGCGTGCAAGAGGCAGCTGAATCGATGTTTCTCTCTCATCGATGTTTCTAACTCTGTATCCCTCTCCCTCTACCTTCCTCAGTGTAAAAAATCAATAAAATATATATTTTTTAAAAAAGTATATACTCTAGCTGCATAGAATTCCAACTAATTTAGCCTTCAGTAGATAGTCTTTGCCCATACTATTTTTAAAATGATTAAAAACCATCTTCATAACCAAATGAACACAGACACTATGGGGGTGAGGGCATGTGCTGGGGGTGGGAGTGGCCAAAGAGAGGTCAATGGGGGAAAAGGGAGACATATGTAATACTATATGTAATACTTTAAACAATAAATTATTGAATTTTTAAAAATCGTCTTCGCTTGGTACATCTGTGACTATTTTGATGTCATGTTGATTTGTTATTATTTATAAGATAATTATCAATTAAAATTTCATTGAACTTTAAATGTGAAAATTAGAAACGCCTGACAAAAGACTAAGTTTACCTATACTATGGCATCTTCTTTTGCCTTAAATTAAGATTATGGATACAGCAGAATTTTCCACAATATTACATCAAGAATAGGAGTCATATTTATGGATCCAAAAGACAGGCTGAGGAAAGTTTTAAGAAACTATTTTAGTTTTACTGCTTCTGCCCAGTTACTGTTTTCCCATAGGAGCCTCTGCTGTTACTTTTGAGTCATAGCCCTTGCCTTTCTGTTATAGCACTCTCAGTTGATCCCCACTTTCCTCAAGCTACCCATCCCTTATTCTTATCCCCACTAGATTGTAAACACGTGGAAAACAGAGACCAAGACTTACTCTTTTTTTTTTTCACTCACAGCTCTCAGTATAGAGTAAAAATAAAAAACATTTATGGAATTTAATTGGATTTTCTGAATCTTGAACAATTAAAGAAAAATACATACCCCAAGAAAAGGAAATGCTAATAAACTAATATTTATTAAACACTACAATAGACTAAATTCTATGAATGATGGGGAAGAAATGTTACAGATGGTTCCTTCTCTCAAGACACTACAATTACATTGGGAAGAAAGTGCAACATAGAAAGGTATAGGGATATTTTTTTTAACTTATTGGCTATAAGTCCTTACAGTTTTCAGAAGAAAGAGAAATCAGTGAAGTATGTAGAAGAAAGAAAGGGTTTTAAAACAGACATAGAATTTATATGTGGTGAAAGAAAACAAAAAGAACATTCTAGAAACACAAAATTCATGGAAGTAGAACTGAACCACATTACACTTTGTTTCTAGAACAAAGAACAGCACAGTTTAATTAGAAAGAAGGGTACATTGTGAGAAGAATATTGGATAGGTATGTCAAATCATAAGGAAATGGACAACCCCAAAAGCTAAGTACAAAACTTGGAATGGCTGAGGTTCATGAAAGTGTGTCATAAAAAGAAAGCTATAAAACTATCGCTTCAATTTTTCCCAGTACACAGTTCTTAAAAATCTAACAAGCTTTCCATTTTTATATTTAACTCATTTTGCTTGGAGATGTCAACTGGAAAATAGGGGGTAAAAATCAAGTCTTCCTGTGACATAATAATTTCTTCATTATTTTTCTACAAAAGCTAAACAGATGGAAAAGCAGTTTGAGGCAGGGAGTGTCTTAATTAGCTTCTCAAGGGAGCAAACGTTTCTGTGTGACTCATGTGAGTCACTTAAAATCAAGCCACCCAGAGGATGTCCTGAATTACCCAAGATGCCATCTGAAAATGTAACTGAGGAGTGTTTGTGACAATATTTGCCAGAAGTCAGGCCTCTTCCCAGAAGATTAACCTCTTGTTATTTTATTCTGGTCTCACAGTTCTTTAGTGATCATTAGGAGAATTAATTTTGGAGGTGGAAGAGAACCTTAGAAATCATCTAACTGGGCTCCTCTTCACTGTATAAAGGAAAAGTCTGAGGCTTGGCAGGTGCCTAAGAAAAACAACAGAGCCCATGTTATTACATGAAGCAGAAGACCTCCAGACGAGGCACCTCCCTAACAAGGCACCTGCATGTATCACCTTGGAGAAATAGTTTACCCTCCTGTAGACAGAAGGTAACATCAGCCCTGGATTGCCTATTTGTGGTAATAATTCTACATAGCAATATTTCATGTTCAGAAGAGGAGAAAGAAAAAATGCAATTATCATCTTTATGTAGGAGAAAAACCTACTCTATACAACTCATAAAAGGATAAAACATGGTGGTTAAAGTTGCGAGTAGGAAGCCAGACACTTGTATAATGAACCCAGCACCATACTGCCTGCTGTATTAACTAATTATACTTTCTGTTTTTTTATATTCTTGAAACTCTGGCATTTGGGGCCTTGATCCCAGGGCTAGCCAATTCCTAGAGATAACAAACACCCCCCCTGTGAGGAGTAGGGAGCCAGACACATGTATAATGAACCCTCTTGTGAGGTAATGACACACAGCACCATGCTACCTGCTGTATTAATTAACTATACTTTCTGTTTTTCTATATTCTTGATACTCTCGCATTTGGGGCCTTGATCCCAGGGATAGCCAATTCCTAGAGATAACAAACACCCCCCCTGTGAGCACACCTTTGATATACAACCTATCAGTCCAGAGTCCATGCTCCCAAACACCTCATTTATCAAACTCTCACACACTCAGCCAATATTCGTCTGTCCTAAAACACCCCAGATAACTAGGGATCACCTCAATAGCCCAGAGCCTGCCAAAATTATTCAAACTATCCAATCCTAAGCTTACTCCCCAATTCCTTCCTGCAAAAAAAACAATAAAGGCTCGCCCTAACCAGTTTGGCTCAGTGGATAGAGTGTCGACCTGTGGACTGAAGGGTCCCAGGTTCAATTCCGGTCAAGGGCATGTACCTTGGTTTGCAGGCACATCCCCAGTGGAGGGTGTGCAGGAGGCAGCTGATCAATGTTTCTCTCTCATCGATGTTTCTAACTCTCTATCCCTCTCCCTTTCTCTCTGTAAAAAAATCAATAAAATATATATTTTTAAAAAAAAATCAATAAAGGCTCAGAGCCATGCTCTCCCTCTGCCCCTTCTGCCTCCTGACTGATCCTGGCTTCCCCATGTGGCCCTGCATGGTGTGCTATGCTCCTGTTCCTACAAATCTGTGAATATAAACTTCCTTCATGATGATCATTTCTGGGTCTACCTTTCTCACCACAATTGCTTAAAACAAATTCAGTCTACAAATTTTAGAATACCCACTATGATGGAGATGCTAGACATGGCCCTTCCCATTGGTAGGTTAAATGATGACAGTGAATTGTTTTAGGGAAACCAGGCCAGTATCTGTTAAGCACCATGGAGGCTTAGGCACAAAGACACCCCTGCTTTTTAAACTATAAACATTTTTTTGTGTTTGTGATGTCAAAGAGCTTCACAAAAAGGGTTTCTAGTTAATTCAGGATAAATCATGCAAATCCCTGTGGTCCATGAGCTGGCAGTGATAATGAGTACCAGGTGTTGCCACCCACATGTTATTCATTAATTAGAGTAGAGGACATTCAGATTAGTGTGGTATGGCTGAGTACAAAATATAAGGAGAGTCATAGGATACACAGGCTACAGAGTCAAGCAGGAGCCAGATCACACAGGGCTTCACATGTTCTTAGAGTTAATCCTACAGGTGATGAGGAATCATTGAAGACATTTATAAAAGAAAGTCTGCTGGAAAGATCATTCTGGTACCAATTGAATGGGCAAATAAGGTTCATGCTAAAAAATTGTAATACATGGAAAAGAAAAACTTTAAAAATTCCTAGAGATTTCAAGTCCTAGCTGGTTTGGCTCAGTAGATTGAGCATCGGCCTGTGGACTGAAGGGTTCTGGGTTCAATTCCAATCCTGGTCAAGGGCACGTACCTCAGTTGCAGGCTTGATCCCTAGCCCTGGTCAGGGTGCATGCAGGAAGCAACCAACTGATGAGTCTCTCTCACATTGATGTTTCTGTCAGTCTCTCCCTCTCTCTCCCACTCTCTCTCTAAAAATCAATGGGAAAAATATCCTTGGGTAAGGATTAACAGCAACAAGAAAAAAATTCCTAGATATTTCTAAGAAAATCAGGGCAATTACATAAAGTCTCAGTCATGGGGTTAAGAAAATTTTTATAACCAAGAATGAAAACTCAAAGGCTATAAGGAAAAGATAAACTTATTTGCTACTTAGAAACTTAAAATTTTCAAATGACCAATATGCCATAAACATAGTTAATAGACAAATGACAAATTTAGGAGAGAATTATTCCAACTTAGAAGACAGAGTATGTATAACAAACAAAGATATCTGAAATACTGACAATGAGGGGATAAAAATTTACAAGAGAAAAATGAGTAAAGGACCTGAAAATAATCAATTTACGGAAGAACTACTCTGAATGTACAAGAATGTACAGGAAAAACATCATAAGTAGTTAGGAAAATGCAAGGTAAAAGGACAATGAAAGAGACCAGCAAATTAAAAAAGGGTAATTCTATCTATTGTTGGTGGAAATGCACATATTCATTATTGCTGACAGAAATGAAGTTAATACAGATAGTATGAAGAGTAACAACATTCAAAAAGTAGTCTGAAAACATCTATCATAATTTAAAATGTATATGCACTTTGATCCAGCAATACTTCTACTGAAAATCTAGGCCATTATATTAAAATCAACCACATAACAGAATAAACAGAAAGTTTTTTGCAGCAGTACTTACAGAAGGGGAAAAAATCTGGAAACAAATTGAAAATTCATCAATAGAGTGCTTAATAAATTATGGTGTGCCAACAACAAGGAGTATGTCCCACCACCTAAAAGAATGGCTAGAGGTAGTCCAGGTGAGGTACTGTTGACTGAAAGTAATAATCAATAGAAAAATACATATAATTGAGAAGGCAGTTTGGTATATTAGTTAAGAGCATGGACTCAGAAACCAGACTGTTAGGACTCAAATTCTGGTTCTTTCCCGTTTTACTAATTGTGCAGTTTAGAGCAAGTTACCCAATCTCTCTTTTTCTCATCTGTAAAATGCTTCAAAAAATTGTGGCAAGAGTGTTTGAACTATGACACATGAAGCACTTGAAACAATGCCTGGCACATAGTAAGTACTCAGTGCACATTAGCTGTCATTATAGGAACTCACTCGAAAGTAGTCATCAGAAACCTCATGGATGCAAATGAGTGCAAGGTCCCCCCATCCTCCTCTGTTCTGGTCTTTGTCATCTTCCCCATTACTAGTACACTTACAATTTACTTGATTATTTTATCTCTGACCCCCTTTAGAATTCAAGTTCTATGACAGACAAGGTCTTTGGTCTGACTTGTTCACTGCTGCACACCCAATGCCTAGAACAGTGTGGGGCAAATAGGAAGCATTCAAAAAATTATTTGTTGAGTGAATGCCTGAGTTCAAATCTGTTAGCCTCCTACATGCATTGAGAGCCTTGCCCAACTCATATCACATGAAGCTTTACTCTAAAAATGTGAATTCTTCATTTGATTTAGCTGTTTATCTCACAAGAAAGCCTTTATTTTTTGTGTAAGAATGTCATAAAAAAGTAAAGGTGAATTTAGGTGTGTGTGTTTTTCAGGGAGGCCTTTAAAACATCATACTTTTTTTGTTCATCAGTTTATGTTGTTCATTATATTCCATAAATGAGTGAGATCATGTGATATTTATCATTCTGTGACAGATCCAGAGACAGAGAAACATCAATCAGACCGTCAAACCTCAGAAGGAAGGTAGGGGAGGGTGGGGGTAAGGGGGAGAGATCAACCAAAGAACTTATATGCTAGCATATAGGCCTAACCAATGGACACAGACAACAGGGGGGTGAGGGCATGAGTGGGGGGGAGGGTAATGTGGGGATAAGGACACATATGTAATAACTTAATCAATAAAGAAATTTAAAAAAAAATAAAAACAAAACAAAAAAGTCATACCTTGTCCTTATAATTCTACTGAAATAATCAGGTGTCTTACCAAAAAGAAAATTCCACTTAAATAAAATCTTATAAAAGCTGCACTGTTTCATGTTAGAATCCTTCTACAAGCAACTTTATAAGCTTTGGAGGAGCTATAAGCAAAGTTAGTGCCTGGTTCAAAATACACAATTAGTGAGGGGACAGATGGAAGATGCACCATGAATATACATACCAGCCTTTGCAACAGCCGGAGTTGTCTCGGGACCCTGAGTCCAACCTATAAAGAGAAGAGTCATGAAACGTGATTGTGCTGTCATTTTTAAAGAAGTTAGTTACATGAGGAGGTTAAAATTAATTGAACTTCACAAAAAGGACTATCTATCCTGAAAAGAGGTTTTGATCTTTAGTCAGAAAGCTTCTAGGCCAGAACTCGAATTCATCCCTCCCAGGCCTGGTTGACTGCTGAACCCATGATGGCATATTACCTTACTTTCTGAGTGACCTTAATCCGTTAGAAGAGTATGGATGGAATGACAAGAGCAGAAAGTTCATCTGTATTGCTTCACTTAATTTGGGCTTGAAAATAAGCTCATTGTTATTGTATCCATTACAGTAAGTAAATACATTCGGCCTTACTCAAATATTCAACTCAAAACTCTAGGAAACTCTGGAAGCAAAACTGAACTGAACTTGAATTTTCTTATTTTGTTTTTTCCTGATGATTTGCTATACTTTCCCACATGAAGAGGAGGAGCATGAGAAGATGAGAAGATCCTCATTTTCAAAAATCGTACTAATGAACCAGCCACTCTGGACTAATTTAAAAATCCTAGCTGGTTGTGGAACTTTACTCGTGGCAAATCACTGTTTAAATAACTGAAGTGTAAACTATTATTGCTGTGAGTATGAATCGTCCTTTCTGGAGGCAAGTTGCCAATGTAGATCAAAACTTGAAAAATATGCCTCAGTCTTATGTATATCTTTTTTTTAACAGCTTTATGAGGTATAATTTAAAGTACACAATTCAATGTTTTTAGTATATTTGTAGAGTTGGGCAATGATCAATTTAGAAGATTTTTGTCATCCCAAAAGAAACCCTGTACCCTTCAGCTGTCAATTCCCAACCCCTGCACTTCTGCCTGGTCCTAGGCAACCACCAATCTACTTTGTCCCTGTGGATGGGCTCTTCTGCACATTTCCTATAAGTGGAATCATACACTAGGCGGTCTGTTATGACTAGCTTTTTTCATTTAGCATAATCTTTTCAAGATTGTTCCATGTTGTAGCATGTATTAGTGCTTCATTCTTCTCTGTGTCTGAATATATCCAGGCAATGAATATGCCACATTTTGTTTATCCACTTATCAGCTGATAAACTTTAGATTATTTCCACTTTGGGGTTATTATATGGAATTTGCATGAAAATTCACATGCAAATTTTCACGTTGGATATATGTTTTTATTTCCCTCAGATAGTTACCTGGGAATGGAATTCTTGGGTAGTGTAGTAAACTTAACTTTTAAGGAATTGCCAAACTGTTTTCGCAGTGGCTGTAACATTTTACATTCCCACCATACGAATGTACAAGACAATTCTTTGGAACTTTTCAAACAATTGTTAATAATTAGAAATAGCCTAAACTACCCTTAGAAAGTGGTTTGGTTAAATATTTTGTGATACACAGATTAGTTAGAATACAGCTATTAAAAATAATGATGGGGATCTATATTTATTGACATCAATAAATATTCCTTTTACTGGACTTCAGTGCTGTTCAACAAATATTTCTCTAGCTCTCTGCCAGATGTACTGCATTTCCTGGTCCTCTTGTGACATGGTAGGGCCATGTGAGTGGTTCTGGCCAATAAGGTATGAATGTAAGCAACACTTGTCACTTCTGGGCCAAGTGTTCAACTCCAGATGTGTGATACTGCAGAAATGTCTTTTCTTTGTGGCACAGTAATTAGCAGCATTTGAGATGGTAGCTGCTGGTCAAGTCCAAGTTTCTGAGTGAGCACAACGTGTATATCTCCTCCCCTGCCAACCCAAGTTGGACAAGTTGTATAAGCGAGAAATAAACATTTGAGACATTGAGATTTGGGTGTTGTTACCACAAGTATAGCCTAGCCGATCCTGATGGATATATTAGTGATACATGTTTATGTGATTAAATTAAGTGACAAAACACAGTATCTAACATGACCTCATTGTTGTAAGTGTAAGTGTTTGTATGTGTAGAATGTGAACCAAAATGCTAATGGTGTTACCTTTGGGTGGTTGAGTTCCTTTCCCTTAAACTTTTCTGTGTTACTTCAGTTTTTGACAAATTAGCCATTATTACTTCCAATAAAAGAGATCACAAAAAGATATTTCCATTTGTAAACTAAAAGTTTAACAGAAACTGTTTTAATCCCCATCCTCTCCCTTATCCCCCTCCTCTAAAAAATACTACTGTAAATTACCATTATAATTGGAATTCAAAGAAATAATATAGGACTTAGATTGACATCTGCCCTGACTCCAAATGAGAACCAAACACTTACTAGGAGGATACTGGTTTCTATTTCTGAGATGAGGTGGGCTATGTGAGACTGTTTAAGGCAAGCCACAATGAGCATCCTGGGCAACGTTTTTTTCAGTTCTGCAGATTCATCTCCGGCCTTCCCATCCTAAAATTGTGGAATTGTCTGGGGACCACTTAACAGAACTATGATCCGAAGGAAAGCCCGGCCTCTCTCAGGTATTATGTTCTCTGATTGATCTAAAGTATTTTCTTTGAAGTTCCCTCCTTTGTAAAATAAGTTTTTTAAGAAAATAAACAAGCTTTAAGGAGAACAAGAGAAGTTGGTTTTTCATTTTTGAGATGACTATCTGACGTCTCAGGGGGTCATTATGGCTTCACTTCAGTCCAAGTTTAAACTCAGATTGAACCAGAATCAAAGCTTCCCGGCATACGCAGTTTCCTGGTGCCAGCCAGGACTGAAGTGGAAATAACACCAACGTAGTCATCATTGTTTTCAGTTAAGCATTCCTGATCCCTTTTATTGCATTAGAAGAATCTTGGAGTGGGGCTTAAGGACAGATAAGTGGCTCCAGCTTAATGTCAAGGACTGCTATGCATAGTAATCCTAGAGCTTCCACCAACCTGCCTGAGACCCCAAATCATAGACTTAAGAGTTGGCCCAAATAACATTTTTTGGTCTTCCTAAGCTGAACTTATCTGTCCAGCATTAGAATAGAAGATGTCCAGGCCACAAAGTTTATTAAGAAATATAAGCTGTAGGCCAATAACTACGGAAGAAATTGAAGCAGTCATCACGTTTATTAAGAAATATAAGCTGTGCCCAGCCAGTGTGGTTCAGTTGGTTTTGCATTGTCCCTTGCACCAAGAGGTTGCCCATTCCATTCCTGGTCAGGCCACATGCTTGGGTTACAGGCTTGATCCCCAGTAGGGGGTGTGCAGGAGGCAGCCGATCGAGCGTGGATATTTCTATAATTCTTTCCCTCTCCTTTCCTCTCTTTTTAAAAAAAAAAAGGAAATGAAAAGAGAATGTACTATGTTCTTGAGTGACCATGAGAGACTTTGTGATGAAGGTGTGGCTACAACTAGTTGTGTAGGATGTCTGTTGATGTGGGATGAAAGGGAAGGAAGAATTTAAGAGAATCAGGTTCAATACAGGAACTATGTGAAAAATGGTCAGTTTCAAAGATCTGCCACTGCCTCTTCAACTCATAGGAACCAAGTAGCATTCACTACCAGGAGGTAGAAGGGGGTTTGAAGATTTCCTTTACACAAGGAATGTAAATATAGAGTTTACAATCTCCCCCATCTAGCCCATCATTAGTTAGGCCAACCATAGGTCAAAAATAGCAGGCACTGCTTAAATGTTTATAAGTTGGTTAACAGAGATTTATTTTTTCCCCAAGATCCATCACAGTGTTGGATCACGAATGGAAGAGACGAGAAATATCCTGAAAAGTCCATAAATGGGAAAGAGCAGGGGAAGAGAGGAGAGCAGTGAAGCCTAATTCTACCTGTGGTGAAAGAGACTCTGAAAACACAGAGCATGTACATTGCCTTTCAGTGTGGATGCTCTAAAGACCCGGATTGACGGAGACATCAAGGCAAGATTCTCGCCCTCTACCTTTGTGTCACTGGGTCTGCAACACTAGGTACCATACAGAGCCAAGAGACGCTGCACTTGGCTCAGCCACATACCATCAAGTGACTGGTCATGCGTTCCTAGAAGATTCTGTACTAAGAATTCATCTACCAGTTGGCCCCAACTTCTGAGGGCATTCAAAAGTCCTGAAACCAAGACCCAGGAAGCCAGGAGTTGGTTGCCTCAGAGATGTGTTACAGGATCTGTCACAAAACCAAAGACTTCAGGTTGGAAAGGCACTGGAGGTGCCATCTACCACCTGGGCTGAGGACAGTTAGCCTGAGAAGACCCCCAGGTGGGTAATTCTGTATCACTTACACAAAAGTTTTCTTCCTTTGGAGTAATGTTGCTGCAGGTTGTTTAGCTATCAAGCATTTGCAATTTGGGGTGCCTAAAATCTCAGTAATGGAAGAACAAACTTCATTTGGGGGCTAAAATTCCAACAATTTCCAGGCAACTTAAAAAAAAAATCAATTAACCTTAGGCAAGTTGCTGGGTTTTTTGTGTGTGTGTTTTTTTTTGTGTTTTTTTTTTTGACTGTGAAAAACAAGGGACATGGACCTAGCTTGTAGGAAAATGAGAAGGTTCAGGACCCCCTGTCCTTCCTCAGAGAGCTCAAGTCTCCATCCCTTGGTCCCATCTTTTTAAATAGACTCTGCTGTTCCTTAGATACAAAAGTTTGCTGGACGCGGCTTGCGTGGCTCAGTGGTTGAGCGTCAACCTATGAACCAGGAGGTCATGGTTCAATTCCCGGTCAGGGCACATGCCTGAGTTGCAGGCTCAATCCCAGGAGGCAGCCGATAAATGATTCTCTCTCATCATTGATGTTTCCATCTCTCTCTCCCTCTCCCTTCCTCTCTGAAATCAATACAAATACATATATATATATATATTAAAGGTTTGCTGGACCCTCCCACTGTAAGCAAGACTGCTTAGTGGTTTTAGTGGTTGAGATCTAGGCTCTGGGAAGAGGGCTAGTTAGGAACAAGAAGTCACTACAAGTCATCACCTGATTCTCAGGACCCCCTGACCCCCCCCTCTACTTCCACCCTTTTCAGAGAAACAAGATATGCTGGTTTGGTAGTGAGCAGATCTCTGGAATCTGTCCCACAATATCCTCCTTCCCCATTCAACTCTACACCTTATTTCAACAATCCCACCCATGCACATAAAGAAGACATTACTGAGTGGTCTGGAGTTCACACAATCTTCTACTGACTTAATTTTCAAAAAGTTTTTAAAAAAAAAAAAAAAAAAAAACAGCCGAAACCGGTTTGGCTCAGTGGATAGAGCGTCAGCTTGCGGACTGAAAGGTCCCAGGTTCGATTCCGGTCAAGGGCATGTACCTTGGTTGTGGACACATCCCCAGTGGGAGATGTGCAGGAGGCAGCTGATCGATGTTTCTCTTTCATCGATGTTTCTAGCTCTCTATCTCTCTCCCTTCCTCTCTGTAAAAAATTCAATAAAATATATTTTAAAAAAACAAAAAGAAAAAGAAAAAAAAAACAGTTGTCTGGTTTTCTGTGTTTTCCCAAATGCAAAGAGGTTTGGTCCTGAGTGAGAGATTATGAAAAATTAAAACTCCAGAAATTCTTAATTCAGGGAATTAGAAATGTTTCACCCCAATCAATATGGTCCCACAAGCATATAATAAACACTATCTATTTGCCAACAACTGACTACAAATAAAAATTGCATTGAAACAAGTTACAGTAGGTTGTAAATATGAAAGTGGCTTGCTCTTTGGGGGAGTCACTGAGAGCTGCCTTTGGTATCAGCACAACTATGTTCTGCTCCTGGCTGTGCACACAGGAACTTGGGATGTCATTCCTCTGGCTGGATTTCCATGCTTCCCCTGGTTAAGTAGCACACTGACACTCTCCTTGGGGGGGACAGGGGCCTTAACCAGGCTGTAGATAAACACTAAAAACAGTGACTATGACTAAAGGCAAGTGCTTTGCCTGAATTCATTCATTTAATCCTCACAACAATCATAAGAGCAGAAGTAGGTTTACTATTTATATTTAATATTTTATTTAGAAGCTAATAAAATGGAATAAGTTTCAGGACCCCTCACTGGCACAGTCCCTCATCAGTAGGTGATACTTGTGGTGTTTGTCAGCTTGTCAGCTGTATCATTTGCTATGATTTACTTATCATCCTAAATAAATGTTCACTTTAGCACCTAATTTGTAGTCATACATTGATATTCTTTAAGAGGGCCCTGCAAATTGTGTAAACTTTACTCCTCTCTCAAAACCTATATCTACTCTTATCTATGGGTAAAAACTATTAACAACTCTGGCTTGCAGATGATGAAACTGAGGCTCAGAGAGGTTAAGTTTCTTGCCCAAGAACACACAGCCAGTTAGTGGTGGAATACAGATTTGAACACAGGCAGTCTGGCTCCACTTGGAATGCTCTTTAATCATATATTTAATTGCTTTTTATTATTTTTACATAGAGCTCCTAGCAAACTTTTTGGGACAGTATGGACCTTTAATAATTAATGATTATTATTTTATAAATTAAAAACTGCTTTTGTAATAACAGGAATGTAGCGTTATCCTTATTTAAAAAAACTATATCAATTTGAAACTTACAAAACAGGTAAATTTGGAGCAGGCTGATTTTAGACAAGAGACTTCTATTTTAATATTAATTTCTGAAGGAGTCTAAAAGCAGCATTATTCTAAGTGTGGTCCACAGATCACCAGCATCAGGATCATCTGGGCCCCACACAAACCTGAGGGATCTAAACTGATGGGAGTAGAGGCCTCAGAAATGTGAATTGAGTGTCTTTTTGCACACCAAAGTTTGAAAAACACTGCTCACAGTAGTCCTACTATGGGTAATATTCTTCACAGATGAGGTAGAGGGAAGCTAAGAAAGGAATCTGAATCCAATGTGTTTCTAGTAATACCTCCAAGTAAAGGTAAATGACAAATAAGAGAACTTCTTGGAGTGGGGTTTAAGGACAGATAAGTGACTCCAGCTTAATGTAAAGGACTGCTACGTTAGCCTGCTTGTAGAATGTGGCTGGCCTGGCTCATTGGTTGAGCGTCACCAATTTGTAGCAGGCTGATTTTATACAAGAGACTTCTTTTTTAATACTAATTTCTGAAAGAGTCTGAAAGCAGCATTATTCTAAGTGTGGTCCACAGATCACCAGCATTCAGTTACATAAGACAAATTAAATTTACATATAACTTTGAAGACCATAATTCTGAGAATAGAGCACAAACTACATTTTTAGGTACTGTTCTCAGTTTTAAGTATACTATTAGTTCTATCAACTTTCAAAATCCTTTTTATTAAGTCATTTCATCATCCACATTCTAGAGATGGGGAAATCAAAGCTCAGATGTTACCACTCAGAAAGTCTGATTCTGGAGCCTGTGCTCTTAAATCCTATATAACAATAAATAAATAACCAATAAATATTTTAGAAGAGTAGTGATAGAGAGGTAAAATTGCTAATTTTCACAGGACCCCATATCTTGGTGTGTGTTTTCTGAGTCATTATCAAGATGAATGAATAGGACCATGGCTTGAAGACAGCATGAAATCACTAAAACGGGCCAAACCCATGTTATTTTACGAGGGAGAGTTTAGAGTGGTAAAAGCCTACTTGGACTTGCAGATGTTAGAGCTTTAATCCCTCCTCCTAGTTCATAAACAGAAGCTTTGTTTCAGTTCTTCCCACACTCTCTTTCCTCCATCCTCCCAGAAAACATTTTAAGATCTTTACCCCAAATTCCTTTCCTCAGCACTTCAGCTGCCCAAGCCTACCAGCCAGCGCCAACATTAAGTTCTGACATTGTTCCAAGCACTTTAAGTCTGTCAGCTATTCAATCCTTACCACCCTATTCTTCCCTACATTTTACAGAATTGGAAATTGAGGCCCCAAGTAAGGTGCCTAGTGTCCCAGAGCGGGTAAGTGACAGGATCAGGAATCAAATCCAAGCAGCCTGGAACCAAGCCCACTCCATTAACCACTTACTAAAACATCACCATTTATTAAGTGCCCACTGTATACCTTTACACAGATCAGCAGCTGGATACTTTGGAGTATTCTCAAAAGGAGATCTACCCCCTGCTGTGGTCAACAGGAAAGAAAGGGGCAGAGGGGTTAAACCACTTGTCCAGGCCACACAACTATAAATGGCCAAGACCAGCCTTTCTCTCTGGAACCCAGCCTGCACTTTCCCCACTCCATGCACAGCCTCCAGGAAATTTTATGGGTTATTTCTCCTGACAACCCTACAAGAGAATGACCATTTCTCCCACTTTTCAGGAAGCACATCCATGAGGCAGAGTCCACGTGAACGTAATCATCTGATGTTTAGGCAGATTCCATCTGGATCTGCTCAGCAAACCAAGGTGCTAGAAAAGGGGGAGGAGGAATATGCCTACCTGTCTCTTTCTCCCATCATGGGAAAACATGCTTCTCACGAAACAACTTAAAACTTTAAGTGATATATGTGTAAACAGCTCCAGGAGGTGTAGATCTGCACTGTCTGCTTGAGACGGAGCCATTTCTCCTTAGAAGGTCTTTACACTGATACTCATGTGAACTTGTTTTATATTTTTTCAAAAAAGCTTTTCTGGTCATCAGTCACTATATTGAGGTTTCATGCTTGCCAAGTTGTATCCACCTGTGGGGTTAGGCCATTTAAACGCGAACCCTGGCAGATGCACAGAATATTAACCAGGAGACCTGAGGCCCTTTGGTTCCTGGTTCCCGGCCACCTGCTGGGATGTCGTGTTCTCCCGGTTTTCACATTGGAAAGCAGGGGCTTCCGGGAGTTTGAACTTTCCCTAGATTGGGCTTTCTCTCTGAACAGCTAGGAGCAACAGTAACAGCACACTACCCCACGGAGCCTCTTAAAGAAGATCCTTGTCATCCATTAACTTAGGATTCTGGCTCAGAAATGGCAACAAAAAACTAGCAGAAACCTGCGCAGATAACAGGAGCCAAGATTTGGTTCTGCAGGACCCTGAAGTCCCACGCACAGTTCTGCAGGAAACTTCGCCGTCCAGGCTCTTGCACAAGTCACCCTTAGATGGGGAAGCTCCCTCGCAGAAGGTTGGGGAACCGAGAAGAAAAGGGGGGGACAATGTGCCAGGATATGGGTGGTCCCTCCCTTCGTGGCGTCCAGGACTCGTCCAAGGAGCCTGTCCAGCGGCCACGCGCCCAAAGAAGGCAGTGGGAAGGGACAACAGCCAGCGCCCGGGGCCCTCCCTGGATCCCCCAGATTTCCACTTACTTGCTCCGAAGTGTCACCCCAGCTCCGCGCCTCTCCCAGCGACCCCGCACAGAGCGGCAGCCCCCAGCACAGCGCCAGCAGCAGGAGCATGGCGGCACTCGCCCGTGGGACTTGCGCGGG
>NW_005371693.1:1254580-1272074 GCF_000412655.1 Myotis brandtii
CAGCAGCGCGCACAGCTTGCCCCAAGGGTCCCCTCCCCGTCCGCCTTCAGCCCGGCCCCCTAACTCTTGGACCCCGGGAGCTCACCCCGACTCCTCGCTTGACTTCTTCGCAGCCTTCTTCTTCCAGCGCCCGTGACACCCCCCCATTCCTCTTGGCCTCAGGCACTAATGCTTAGAAGCCAAATTAAGAGATGCTAATTAGTAGCCTAATGCAAAAAGTACTAGCAGTGTTGTCCCCATGTATGCAGTTCTGCCATAAGGGGACAGGAAAGAGGAAGCTAGAAGTGGCACCATGTAGTATTTCTAATTTTTTTGGCCATTAATCATGGAAATGAATGTCATTGTTATCTTAGTTACAAACTATTGGTGCTCTGTCCATCCTGTCATAGGAATAATTATTATCTACCAACCATCTACACATGGCCTTGTAGAGACGGCACCATCTTTTTATCTGGTAGACACCGTGTAGCTGAAGCTGCTTGTTTATTTCATCTTCCAAAACACAATTACTCAGAAGACATGTTTATGTGCAGTGACAATTGCATCTACATCGATGAGCTGAATGACAGAGGTCGATGACGATCTCAAAGGCAAACAACAGAGCAATGGCTAACTCAAATAATGGAGCGTCTATTGTGTGGAATATTATGCAGCCATTAAATAATAATCATGAGGTCTATGGAAACGTGAAAAATGTTTGTAATATAAAATAAAGGACAGGGGGTGAGGGCATGAGTGGGGGGGATGGGGGGTAATGTGGGGATAAGGGCACATATGTAATAACTTAATCAACAAAAAAATAAAATAAATAAAATGAAGGATAAAATCAAATTATATAATAGTATCAACAGAATGGTTGTAATTAGGCAAAAATACATATGCATGGACATACAAACTAGGGGAAAACCAGAAAAATGAAAACAGTGGGTATGCTAGTTTGTGGTGATACCTCTTGTTAAAATATTGTATTTACTCTTGTAATGCTTTCTGTTCAACAGAGATGTTAGGAGAGGGAAAAACAAATATGTTGCTACTGTTAAATAAATGAAAGGAAAATCCCTGTAATTAGCAGTTAATCATTTAATAGCTTAACCACAGACTAATTTAAAAAACATGCAGCCAACAAGAAGTGACAGTAGCTGTTCCCACAAGATTTCTACAACAAAACCACAGATAAAGGAGAGCTTAAAACTAAGCCAAAGGATTTTTATTTTTAGAATCTGACCATGAGTTTTGAATGTGTCTCATGCCCCAGGCAGACTCAGAGGAGAGACCCAAATCTTCTGAACTCAGTTTGCCTATTCCCTCCCTTCTCAAAAGAAAAATACCTACTTGTGAACCAAAAGTTGACTTTGGGGAAAGCCAGGTTATCTGAAAGGGAACAACAACAGCTGTCTTATGTCAGTCCTCCAACACAACTGGGAGCACATCTTTGTCCTCCCTTCCTACCACCCCTCTCCCACTCCTCTCTATTTCTGGCCTTATATCTGCTCCATGTCCAATTTGTCCCAACTGGTTTCTGCAGAGGTCCAACATTAAGAAAAGTGAGTTTTATTTTCATCATCTTGCAGGACTCTCCAATTCTACTCTAGGCTATGGTGCTCCTGCCTTGTTCATGTTTGTTTTAAGGCCAGTTTCTCCCATTGGAACAGAAGTCCCCTGAGGACAAGGATTTTCCACAACTTGTAGCACTGCGCTAAATATAAGGTTATCACGCAATGAAAACTTGATGAACAGTACCTGGGAGCATTCATGTATTAGTACTTGTGACTATTCCTTTTGCCCTATATCATTCTTTGGCACCTGCCAAGTGGCACAGGGATTCATTTTGTCTTGCAGCCGCCTCATATGTAAGTTCCCTTTAATAAACTTCATTAATCACCAGGTTGGAGTGGCCAGCCTCTTTTGGGGGTCTTTCCCTGCCCTCTGCTTAGGGAGGTGATTTTCAGTCTTGGGTTTTTCCCTGAGTCTGCATGTATGAACAAGGGGGCCTGGGCTCACTGTGCTGGGCAAGAGGAGGACCGGGCTAGTGTATGAACTGGACCACTATCTAGCTACATAATTTGAGAGGATTTCTGAGCTTTCTAGGATTTGCAAATTGTAATAGCCTAGTCTTCTATGTGACATCTGAGCATCTGTATGACCAAACAGAAATGATCTTTAGAAACTGGGTAGATGTAATAAAAATAAGACCCAGTAAGAATTTTCCAAGACTGTTGACTAACTTGGGCAATAATTTATACGGCCTTGTAAATAAGGATGAAAAAGTTAACTGTCCCTCGGGAAAGGGCACTGAAGTGGCTCCACACACACTGGTCCTTTGATGCCATGTTTTTCTCATTTCACCTCCGGGGGAGCTGATTTTCCAATTTGAAACTTCTGAACTCTAACTTAAAGATGGGAAAGACCCTGAAGGACATCTCACCCAATCCTAATTTTTCCAACAAAATACCTCAAGGGGCTTGCCCAGGACCACACATCAGTCGGAGACAAATCACCAGCAAGGGCCCAGGGGTTCATTGACAGAATCTAAGCCCAGGGCTCAGCAGCAAGTGCAAGAATGAAGAGAAACTGCTCTGCCTGGGTCAGAGAGGCCCTCTGTGCCAGCTCTTTTAAGGAAACATCTCCTCAAGTAACTGAAGGATGGGCCAACGATCCCAAAAATTTAGAACCAGACTCATTAGAGTTACCAGCTGTATCCTGGTCTCCCACTTGAGACTGCCAACTGATGGGCCCGAAGCCATGGCTACTCTAGCCAAGGCAGAGATTTATGAGGAAAAAGTAGCTGTCCAGCTGTTTTCTTTTTCTCCCCCTTAAATTTAAACCCTGACACCCCCTGGTTTCTATATCCAGATGCTCTGAAATTGAAGCCCTCCTCAAGTCCTCTGGGCCCCCTTCACAAAATACTGGGGAAAGGTTCAAATTTGGGGAGTTAATCCTCTGGGCCCCCTTCAGTCCCACCCTCACCCCCACTCTACCTTCTTTCTGAGTGTCTGTCAGGTCATTGTTCTATTTTGGGCCAGCTCTTTTTTGCCTTCTTGGTCTCATCTTTTCATCTACTTATATGACCTTGTGCTTCTCTTAGACTCCTGACAACTTTACATAATTGCTCTAGTTTCTTACAACCATAGTGGGGGGCGGTTTTCTTCCTTCTAAATCAAAGATATTAGGGAGCAAAGGGAATGCTTTTGGCTTTGACTCTATGATTTCTCAGGAGCCCACAATATCTTGGGAGTCTAGTTATACCCACTTTTAATCTACTTTATCAACCATTGAGTTTTATCCAGAGACTAGAGGCCCGGTGTACAAATTCGTGCACAGATGGGATCCCTCGACCTGGCTGGAGATCAGGGCCAATGGGGGCGGGGGGACGGCCCTGGGGGAAGGGACAGCAGGAGGTTGGCCGGCACAGGAGGTTGGCCAGCTGCGAGAGGTTGGCTATGGGAGCACACTGACCACCAGGGGACAGCTCCTGCATTGAGCATCTGCCGCCTGGTTGTCAGTGTGCGTCAAAGCAACCTGTTGACCAGTTGTTTGATCATTCGGTCATTCGGTCTTTTGGTCATTCAGTCACTTAGGCTTTTATATATATAGACAAGATCTGTGGAAGAAGAAATCCTATATAATAAAAGGCCAATATGCAAATTGACGGAACTGCAGAACAACCAGTCGCTATGATGTGCACTGACCACCAGGAGCAGACGCTCAACGCAGGAGTTGCCCCCTGGTGATCAGTGCGCTCCAACAGGGGGAGCACCACTCAGCCAAAAGCCAGGCTCACAGCTGGCGAGTGCAGTGATGGTGACAGGAACCTCTCCTGCCTCTGCGGCAGCACTAAGGATGTCCAACTGACAGCTTAGGCCTGCTCCCCTAAGGAGAGTGGGACTAAGCCATCAGTCAGACATCCCCCAAGGGCTCCTGGACTGCGAGAAGGCTCAGGCCAAGCTGAGGGACCCCCCTCCCATGTTCATGAATGTCATGCACCGGGTCTCTAGTAGAGAATAAAGTTTTCTAAAATCTTCTGACTGGTGATCTGCTGAGTTTATCAGCTCTTCACAAATGGTAGTGCATCATATTTTACTTTAATTATCTGCTGACAGATTTGAAACCCAAATTAGGTTTTGATTTCCGTATGGGCAAGGATTATCTCAAGCTCATTTTTATATCTCCAGTCTCTGGCACATGACCTGGAATATAGTTGGCATGCAGTATGTTTGATGGATGAATAAGAGAATGTGTGTCTGCCATTATTCTGTCCCATAATTGTATATGATCTAACTCAAGTTGTAGACATGGTCTATGACCTGGAAGAATTTACCATTTATATCTGAAGATGGAACTAACAAACTTGTGAGAAGAGGGTGAGATTGTAATTGTGGACTAGAATAGTTAGGGAAATCTTTCTGACGGAAGCGGACATTATTCTTTGCATGAATCAGATTTTGAAAGCTTGATGGAGAAGAAAGAACATTAAGGAGATAAGGGGAGGACAGGGCACAATATCAGAAAAGGCTTTGACATTGGCAAAATGACAACACAAAATACTGGGGAAAGGTTCAAATTTGGGGAGTTACCTGTAGAATTATCTTGAGCTAAAAGATGGGAAAGGAGAGTGTAGAGGCCCCCAAATGCCAAGCTGCCATCCATATTGCTTCATGACAGTGTTTTCCCCAACTCCTTGCAAAAGGAGAAAAATGAAGTCATTGTGGTATATTTTTTAGCAGGAGGTTGGCCGGCACAGGAGGTTGGCCAGCTGCGAGAGGTTGGCTATGGGAGCACACTGACCACCAGGGGACAGCTCCTGCATTGAGCATCTGCCGCCTGGTTGTCAGTGTGCGTCAAAGCAACCTGTTGACCAGTTGTTTGATCATTCGGTCATTCGGTCTTTTGGTCATTCAGTCACTTAGGCTTTTATATATATAGACAAGATCTGTGGAAGAAGAAATCCTATATAATAAAAGGCCAATATGCAAATTGACGGAACTGCAGAACAACCAGTCGCTATGATGTGCACTGACCACCAGGAGCAGACGCTCAACGCAGGAGTTGCCCCCTGGTGATCAGTGCGCTCCAACAGGGGGAGCACCACTCAGCCAAAAGCCAGGCTCACAGCTGGCGAGTGCAGTGATGGTGACAGGAACCTCTCCTGCCTTCTCGGCAGCACTAAGGATGTCCAACTGACAGCTTAGGCCTGCTCCCCTAAGGAGAGTGGGACTAAGCCATCAGTCAGACATCCCCCAAGGGCTCCTGGACTGCGAGAAGGCTCAGGCCAAGCTGAGGGACCCCCCTCCCATGTTCATGAATGTCATGCACCGGGTCTCTAGTAGAGAATAAAGTTTTCTAAAATCTTCTGACTGGTGATCTGCTGAGTTTATCAGCTCTTCACAAATGGTAGTGCATCATATTTTACTTTAATTATCTGCTGACAGATTTGAAACCCAAATTAGGTTTTGATTTCCGTATGGGCAAGGATTATCTCAAGCTCATTTTTATATCTCCAGTCTCTGGCACATGACCTGGAATATAGTTGGCATGCAGTATGTTTGATGGATGAATAAGAGAATGTGTGTCTGCCATTATTCTGTCCCATAATTGTATATGATCTAACTCAAGTTGTAGACATGGTCTATGACCTGGAAGAATTTACCATTTATATCTGAAGATGGAACTAACAAACTTGTGAGAAGAGGGTGAGATTGTAATTGTGGACTAGAATAGTTAGGGAAATCTTTCTGACGGAAGCGGACATTATTCTTTGCATGAATCAGATTTTGAAAGCTTGATGGAGAAGAAAGAACATTAAGGAGATAAGGGGAGGACAGGGCACAATATCAGAAAAGGCTTTGACATTGGCAAAATGACAACACAAAATACTGGGGAAAGGTTCAAATTTGGGGAGTTACCTGTAGAATTATCTTGAGCTAAAAGATGGGAAAGGAGAGTGTAGAGGCCCCCAAATGCCAAGCTGCCATCCATATTGCTTCATGACAGTGTTTTCCCCAACTCCTTGCAAAAGGAGAAAAATGAAGTCATTGTGGTATATTTTTTCATAAAGCTTTTTTATTTTTTTATTTTTTTACTTTGAATAACTCTTCTTTGCTCTAAGGTTTTTATCACTCCCATTAATGACAGCGTCTCACTGTGAGCCCTTGGGTGGAAGAGTGAAAGGGGGTTATGTCCCCAGGGGAAAGTGTATGTTGGAGGTGAGAGGGAGGAAGTCACTGGGAGTGACACATATCATTTGAAAAACCTCCCAGATGATTTAGAAATCCTGCCCACACACCCTACAAACATTGTGCCATACATCTGGAAATGATAGAAAGTATTACTATTTCTGTTACCCATGCTTGTTCCCCTTATCAATACTGTAAAGTGAATAGATGAATGCAAGTGCTTTTAAAAATATATTTTTTGTATTGATTTCAGAGATGAAGGGAGAGAAACATCAATGATGAGAGATAATCATTGATTGGCTGCCTCCTGCACGCCCCACAGTGGGGATAGAGCCTGCCATCTGGTCATGTGCCCCCACCAGGAATTGAACCATGACCTCCTGGTTCATGGGTCTACACTCAACCACTGAGCCATGCCAGTTGGGCACAAGTACTTTTTAATGACATCAGTGCTATGGACTATGCACTCAGGATTCATCTGGGCTGAGTGACTGTCTATAATTGTATATGTAGAAAGCTCTACAGATTAATGTGATGTTCCTAATAAGCAACGTAAACCTCTGGCAGCAATCTTTATCAAATCTGCACATACATCTGCCCTTTGGCCCATCAAATCCATTTTGGGAAATTTATCATACAAATAAACCTGCTCACATACAAAATGATGTAGGTAACACTTATTCATTACAGCATTGTTTCTAGTGCCCAGAGATTAAAAACAATCCAAAAGTTCATTAACAAGAGTCTGATCAAATGTAATGGGACATCATGATACTGGAAGAAATAATGAGGAAACTGTCTATGGATTGGTAGAAAGCATCCAAAATACTACATTATTAAGAAAAAAGAGCAAGTGTAGTACATACTGCAGGCTGTCTTTAATGTAAGAAAGGAAGAATATTTTTTAAAAGTATATTCAAAATTATATGTATTTGCATGAAGAAATCCCAGGAAACATAAACAATGAAGGAAAGAGGGAAGGTGGAGTGATGAGAGGATGAGTACAAGCACCATCCAGCAGAGGAAAGGAGGGATAGCTGGTTTTTGAGTTCTGTGAATGTGCTACTTGCTCAGGATTAATCTCTTTGCTTACCTGTCTGTCTTTCTCACTAAACCAAGACCCAGTGGAGGACAGGTACCATGTTCTATTTATCTTTGCACATTTTGTCAGCATCCAGCCCATCAGCCGAGCTTGAGAAATGTTTTTTGAATAAGTAAGGAAGACTCGGATGGTTAGCTTTCCATGTTGTGCTTTTCATTGGGAATTCCTAGAACACCAGTCTGCATGGCCACTGAGTGATGCAAGACCTTAGATATAAAAAGGTTTTACCTCTCTGGAGGTGCATATTTTCAAAGAAAAACAAAATATTGACTCCGCAACTGCCAAAGCATTTTAACCAACAATTATCCCTCTTTATTATTTATTCATCTTTGTAAAAGTTATTAAAACTGGGGAAAGACCACTGAATTTTAGACCCTCAATACAGGGTGTCCCAAAAACATGTATACACACTTTAACAGCTGATAGCTCAATTGATGTTTCTTTCTTTCTTTTTTAAATTAAATCTTTATTGTTGAAAGTATTACATATGTCCCCCTTTTCCCCTCATTGACCCCCATCCCCTAGCCCACCCCCATCCCCTGCCCCAGGCCTTCATGATGTTTCTTTCTTTTCAACCAGACTAAGTTTTGAACAAAGGAAATTCATCCTAAAATGCTACTGGAAGTTGGAAAACGCAGTTGAAATACAAACACTGCCTTTATAATTATTCAAAGTGTGTGTATTAACAGCTTAAATTTCACTCCTTTTCAGATTTAACTGATTTGAAATAATGGGTGAAGCCAGACTAAGCTTTGAACAAAGAACATTTATCTACCAGACTTTTTTATGGGGATTCATAAAAGGTCAAGTTTACCATACAAAACCGGCAACAGTTGAGGAATTGAGGACACACAAATGCTGGATGAAATGACTCTTGATGTTTGTGATTCCATTGCTCTGCGTTATCAGCAGTGCCTGGACCAGGATGGTCATCAGTTTGAAAACAGGCATTGACAAAACATATATAGGTATATAAATTTCTGTAGATTCTTTTAAATTTTGAAAATGAACTGTATGTTAATAAACACTAACTTTAATACCATTCAAAGTGTGCATACATTTTTTGGATATCCTATATAATACTCCATCTGGCTCTTAATCTTCTCTTAGAGTATTAAATTTTGATAGACTTGAATTCTACATGGTGAGAGATGCAAGTTCTAATCCACCAATTTCCCCACTCCTACCTCTGTTTATCTATTGCCCCTTTAAGGTGCTCCCCCCTAACCGCCCCCCCCCCCCCCCCCATATCTGCACACAGAAACTGCTACAATCATTCTCCAAACACACACCAAGAGCATTTCTCACTCTGAAACATGTTTAAAGTTTATACTATGTAATACTATAATGTTCATATTTCTGTGGTCATCAGAAGGTACAATGAGCATTAATTTCGCCTGATTTCCTAAAGGTGCACACACACAAAATCACAGCCAGTCCTTCACTCTCCCTCGGCATAAGCTGTGGATAGCTGTCTTTACTCATCTGCATCTGCATTGATGTGTAATGCAAAGCCGGGTAAATAGTGCTGAAGACATATTTGCCAGTGAATGATGGTTTATCCCTACAGAAATGCTCATTAGACACCAAACTGTCTCAGTGCAAAATTAAGAATCTTTTTTCTTTTCTCCTTTTTTTTAACTTTTGTAAATTAAATTTTTTATTTTTAGTCATCTTTATTTTCTTTTGGAAGGATGCCTGGACAAACAAGTGGTGTCCTGGTTTTCTGGGTGTTAACCTGGGACCACAGGAAACCTGGCATAGCACAGAGGCTTCGCTGATGCTCTGATAGCAACCTGCTTCATGCCCACATCACTGCCCCACCCTGCTACCTTCTTTGACTCCCAGGCATGAAGACAGAAGCCAGAAAAGCCTGGAGTTGATCCACAGGGTGTGTTTTGTCCCTGAAGACTTGCCAAATCTTTTCCAGATGTTGAGAGATGGCCAGAGAGCTTTTGCAGAAAGCCACAGGTATGTCTTTGGAAGGGTTTGACTGAGGCAAAGGTGTTGGTTTTGTGGTTGATGCCAAGAGCTATATTGCAGTCCATGAAATCAAGACCTAGCAACAGAGCTGTCATCAGGTTGTTTTATGGTGCTCAGGGGCTTGTTGCCTGGCTGGCAGGGAGAGAGCCTCTTGCCTGTGTAACAGATAGCAGGCTTGGATCACACAGGTGCAGACTTGCTGAACAAAAATATGTAATCCTTTTTTTTAACATCTCAAGGTTATCTCCATACTGAATTCCCGTGTAGAATGAACTTTACTCTTGCCAATTCATGATAAACCACCCATATACTTTTTAACCCAAAGATATGTTCTTATTGATTTTTAGAGAGGGAGGAAGAGGGGGAGAGAGAGAGAGAGAGAGAGAGAGAGAGAGAGAGAGAGAGAGAAGAGAAACATTGATCAGTTGCCTTCCTTCCACACCCTAACCATGGATTGAACCCAAAACCCTACAGGATGATGCTCCAACCAACTGAGCCACATGGCCAGGACAACCACCCAATATTTTTTTAATCAAATAATTGTTTTCAATTTAAGTTCTTTGTCTTTCCATGTATTTGTCAATTGGTTCTAAGTTCCATAAGCCATGAGGGAATGAGCAAGGAACCACTGGCCCTTGGTCATCACCTGCATTATGGACTAAATGTTTGTGTGTCCCCAAAATTTGTATATTGAAGTTCCTAACTCCCAATGTGATAGTATTTGGGGTCTTTGATATATTAAAAAACTCTCCAAACCCAACTGGAAATAAACAATCTGATTAGAAAACGAGCAAAAGCCACAGAAAGACATTTCATCAACAGGTTATATGGATGGCAAACAGATGTGAAAAGACAGTCGACATTGTTAGTTATCAGTGAAATGTAAATTAAAATGCAATGAAATGTCACTACACACCTATTAGAACCACTAAAATTTTTAAAATGCTGGCAAAAATACAAAAAAAATAGTTCTCTCAGAATTGAGAGTGGACATATAAAAATGGTACAGCCACTTTGGGAAACAGTTTAGCAATTGAAAAAAAAAAAACCACTAAACATACACTTACCATATGATCCAAGAATCCCACTCCCAGGCATTGATCCCAGAGAAATAAAAACTTATGTCTACACAAAAGTGTGCATGAATATTCATAGCTGCTTTATTTTTAAAAACCCAAATTGGAAACACCTCAACTATTCTTTAAGGGGTAAATTATGAAACAAACTATGGTACATTCAGCCTATGGAATATTACTTGGCAATAAACAGGAAGAAAGTGGTGATACATGAAGCAACTTGGATGGATACCAGGGCATTATGCTGAGTGAAAGAAAAAAGCCAGTCCCCAAAGGTCACATACTGTATGATTGTTCATATAACATTCGCAAAAGAAAAAAATTATAAAAATAGAGAAGAGACTAGTGTTTGCCAGCGTTTGGGGACACAGTGAGAGGCTGAAGGAGGCAGGGACTGGATGTAACGTATAAAGGGTTTATAGCTGGAGGGACATCTTTATGGTGATGGAACAACGACAATTTCCCTGGTTTTGATATTGTGCGATAGTTACATCAGATGTGACCAGTAGGGAAACTGAATGAAGAGTACATGGAACCTGATGTATTATTTGAAGTATCCATCTTATATAAAAACTGCTGTTTGAAATTTTAACCCTGATAGTAGGGCTTCTGTAAATGCCTGCTTGCTTAAATAATAAGGAAAATAAGACTACTCCCATTCCAGAGAGGCCGTAAACTATGCCCCAGACAAAGTTGTCAGTGCTGACACCCAGACAGTTGCCAGGCCTTGAGATATGGTCTCATGGCCCCTTCCCAGCACGCAGGCCTTCTTTCTCAGAAGGCCCGGAAGTCTCATTCCAAATTTGGGAGACAAAGGACTACTGGAAAAATAAATAAAGAGAGCTTCCTCCATATTGGGGGCCCAGAATTTGAAAGACACATTTTTCTCTGGGCCTCCACAGAATTTAATAATAAAATGTAACTCCTGTAGTCAGCACTGCAGTTCGGCCTTTGCTTCAGCAGGGTGCTGTAACTGTAGTTACTGGCCAGCTTAATAAAGGCTCCTAAATCTTGATCTGAGTCCCTGGTGGTCGTCTCCCGGGTCACCCCATTACATTATTGTTACAACTTTTGTGAATCTATAATCATTTCAAAATAAAGTTTATTATATCTTACATCCTTGTGGGAAATAGGACTCCAGGTGGAGGAGGGGGCAAGGAGAGGAGGGAAGGGTGTTTTCCTGAAGTCTTCCAGACATTGTGTGTGTCACCTTCTACCTTCTCTATTACATAGTCATCACCTTTACTTATTATCTGCCTTAAAAAAGTAGGGAATAAAAAGAAAGTCATTCTATCTTGGCTCTTTTTATCAATTAGGCATGACAAAACCCCTAGCAGAAACTGTTGGCCAATGAAAATCTGCTATATGGGGTCATGTCTCAGTTCTGCCACTGATTACATAACTTGACTTTCTAATGACATATCTTTTTAAAAAATATTGGTTTCACTACCATTTAAAGAGAAATGCCAGTATATGCCTCCTTCTATCAAGAGTCTTCCTAAGACAATTTTATAAATATGAGAGACAGATTATTTGTTTCTCTTAATTCAACCCTATGCCAACATTACGCTAAGTGGTTTACATGCCATATCTTATTTTCTCCTCAGGCAATCTCCATCACACAGATAAAAATACAACTTCAGAATGATGAAGTAACTTCTCCAGGTTTTGAAATGCTGCAGCTGGGATTTATAAATCCATATCTGAACCTCAAAAAAAGCTTCTATTTCCTCATAAGGCTGCTGTGCTTTTATTCAATATTTGGTCTGTGATATTCTTCATTCTAATTTTTTTAAGTCATTAAATATGTCGCTGATACCTGGCCAGCATGGCTCAGTGGCTGAATGTTGGCTTATGAATCAGGAGGTCACGGTTCAATTCCTGGTCAGGACTTAGACCCTGGTTGCAAGCTCGATCCCCAGTAGGGGGTGTGCAGGAGGCAGCCGATCAATGATTCCCTCTCATCATTGATGATTCCATCTCTTTCTCCCTCCCCCTTCCTCTCTCAAATCAATAAAAATATTTTTTTAAAAAAGAAAAAGAAAATTTCACTGACTATGTAATTGAAACTTGTAATGGAGTATCTTTTTTATTTTTACATTGCTATGGTTAAATAGGAATACCAATAAGGTCCTCCCTTATATCAAGATAATTTTATGGCCCTAACCGGTTTGGCTCAGTGGATAGAGCATCAGCCTGCGGACTGAAAGGTCACAGGTTCGATTCCGGCCAAGGGCATGTACCTTGGTTGCGGGCACATCTCCAGTGGGAGGTGTGCAGGAGGCAGCTGATCGATGTTTCTAACTCTTTATCCCCTCTCCCTTCCTCTCTGTAAAAAATCAATAAAAAATATATTTAAAAAAAAAGAAAGATAATTTTATGATCACAACAGGGAAATATTCTCTTCTACACTTATGCCATGCGTGCATGATATATTTTTAGTGGCAGATGTCCTGAGAGAACATCTGTATTAGTCTCCTGTGGCTGCTGTAACAAATGACCACAAATGTAGTGGTTTATAACAACCCACCTGTATTCGCTCACATCTCCTTACTCCTGAAGGCTAAAGATGGGTTCGCAGGGCCGTGTTGCTTCTGGAGGCTCTAGGGAAGAATCATTTACTTGTCTTTTCCAGTTTCTGGAGTCCAACTATGTTGGCTCATGACCCCGCATCATTCCAACCTCTGCTTCCATCATCACATCTCCTCTCTGACTCTGACCCTCCTGTCACCCTCTTTCTTTTACAGGGATCCTCGTGATTACATTGGGCCCACCCACATAATCCAGAATAGTTTCCTCATCTTAAAAATCCTTAATCGCATGTGCAAAATCCCTTTTGCCCCGTGAAGTAGCATATTCACAGGTTATGGGGATCAGGACGTAGAAATCTTGTGGGGTTGTTATTCAGCCTACCACACCCTCTGAATGTTTACTTGGTGCCCTTCCCTAAAGCCTGCACCTTGCACATCTGAGGAGAGAGGAAAGAGAAATACATTATATAGGGACTCTTTCAAAGATCAAGGACAAAATGACACATCATGCCACATTGCAAAATGAGTGCTACCCTCACTCTCCATGCAGGTCTTGAACAGATGTGTCCCCAAGTCAGTTTTGTGCCCCTTCACCCACCACCTTCCTCAAAAGCTGATGCTGGGAGGACTGAGGTAAGGGACCCCTTTGGAAAAGGTTGTCTGGCGCACTCTGGTGTCTCCCCTCCCTACGAGGCTGGCTGAGCCATCTGTGAGGGGGAAAGGCAATCTGAGGAGTGAACTGCACACTGCCCGCGGTGTGTGAGGGAGATGCAATGGGGTCACCTGGTTTCCCCGCATGAGGACTGCAAGGAGACACTCAACATGACACCAGCAGAGGGGAGTAGATGACAGGAAGCCAGCGGCTGAGGGAGACACTCTGAGCAACTGCAGAACAGACACGGCCACTGCTGAGGGATTTGCAGTTGGAGATTCCTCCACCGGAGAACGTGTCCCGGCAGTCTGTTCAGGAGAGAAACAAAATCAGCCCCACTCACAGGACACCTGTCTTAGTCAGGGTTCTCCAGAGAAAGAGGAGTTGTACACATAAGAAAGAGACTTATTTTAAGGAATTGGCTCCCGTGCTTGTGGAGGCTTGGTGAGTCCAAAGTCTGCAAGGTGAGACTCAGGCAACAGTTGCAGTTTGACTCCAGAACTCTCTCTCCGTTGGAGGGAGGGTGAGTCTTTTGTTTTATTCAGGCCTCAATTGATTGGATGAGGCCCACCCACGTTAGGGAGGGCAATTTGCTTTACTCAAAGTCCGCCAATTTACCGGTATATGTTAATCTCATCCAAAACAGCCTCACAGAATAATGATTTTACTGGATAGAATGTGTCCGTCTGCATACAACAAAATACCCAATGAACGGTGGCCAACTTCTGTATTTATTTTTCATTTAGCGAGAATTCCAAACAGGTTGAGTAGCTTTTCAAGGTCATAGCTAATAAGTGGTAGAAACTGAAGTACAAACTCAGAGCCCCAAAGATCTGCTCTTCACCACTCCCCTAGATGGCTGCACGTGCCAGGAACAGTCTCAAGGCAGGCTTCGCTTATAGAAGTATTCAGGTATATTGGCAGCTTGAGTGGATGATTAGTTTACTATAAATAAATAGCCACATCTCCTGTTTTATAAGTACAGTTAATCCATGATACTTATACATGATTCGCTCATGTATTCATTATGTGTTATGTGTCAGAATCAATCAATACTTTTAATATGTGGTTATTTAAATATGTTTTTGAAGAGGAAAACCACATAATCAAGCTCTAGAAATACTAGGTTATGCTCATTTAATGCACTGTAATAAGGCTTCTTATTATAGAAGTTCATACCCCCAATTGTGTGATCAATATTTTGCTTTGAAGTTCTTCATCCCCTACTTTGCACCGGTCCTTGAGATCAGTTCAAAATTGGTGAGCACCTTTCGCCATCTAGTGGGGACACGTTTTGAAAAACATTTCAAGTGAATTTTATATTCATATCATGCAAATGCCATTTTGGATAGATTTATACAAAATAAAAGCAGAAACGTGGAATAAAACTGGGCTCTTTCTCCCCATAAACTGTGGCTCCAAAAACCTTCTTTCAGCTTCTCCCAGATTGTTGTCCCCTTTTCCTGATTCCACACAGCAGCTTCCGACTGAAAACACTCCCAGTGTTTCCGAGAAGAGATCAGTCTCCTAATCAGTTGATCCCAAAGGTCTATGTTTTCACAATATGTTGAAGGGGCTCCTGGCTAAGTCAGTATTGCTCAGGAAGAGGGAGCGCAAGGTCTTATGGAAAGTGAAAATTTGTGATTGCAGTAACCCTTTGTCAGTTATTCACCGTTGCTGTTTAGGTAAATGTTTTTTTTTTCTTTTTTAATTTTTTTATTGCTTAAAATTGCTGTTTAGGTAAATGTTTTTTGAATGTGCTATTCTCTGCTTGGTGGGAAGTTCAAGGGCCTCCCTGATATTTTCAAAAATTCTAGCCCGGTTGGTGTTGGTCAGTGGTTGAGCATCCACCCATGAACCAGGAGGTCATGGTTCAATTCCAGGTAAGGGCACATGCCTGGGTTATGGCCTCAATTCCCAGTAGGGGGTGTGCAGGCGGCAGTCGATCAATGATTTTCTCTCATTGATGTTTTTATCTCTCTCTCCCTTTCCCTTCCTCTCTGAAATCAATATATATATATATATAATTCTGGAGCTAATTCTTGTTAACATTCATTTCTCAGTTCCAGCTTTCCATCAGTGGTAGACATTACTCTATACCAAAATCCAAATTCCCTATCCTATCCAGCATAGGAAAAGATTGCAATTTCTTTTCCCCCACCCCCTGCCCTTGAAATTAAGAATGGCCATGTGCCTTACTCTGACCATAGACCTATGAATGGAAATGACACGTGTCACTTCCAGGTAGAAGCAATGTACTCCTCTCCATTTTTCTCTTGCTTCTCTGAGCCTGGACCTCGGAGTGAGGGCAATAGGTAGTATGTCCAAGAACCAGGCAAGCTAGAACCGGTTTGGCTCAGTGGATAGAGCGTCGGCCTGTGGACTCAAGGGTTCCAGGTTTGATTCCGGTCAAGGGCATGTACCTTGGTTGCAGGCACATCCCCAGTGGGAGGCGTGGCAGCTGATCGTTTCTCATTGATGTTTCTGGCTCTCTATCCCTCTCCCTTTTCCTCTGTAAAAAATCAATAAAATATATTAAAAAAAAAAAAGAATCAAGCAAAATGTTTGTTGTTTTAAACCCACACTTTCTAATTTTGTATTTTTGGCTTGTAGTACATCTATCCAATTTTTAACATTTTTCTTTTGAAATTTCTTTATGCCTGGCTCCAAATTACATTAACTCCCACCTGTACCTAAGAGGGAAGAAAAAGGATTTAGCAGAATAATAGAATATCCTCTTGAAAAATTAAAACAAATAATCCTTTAAAAATCTAAAGCAAAATGTCTTAACTTCACTATGAGAGGAAGCCATCAGAATTCAAATATGTGTTGAAAACTGACATTCTCCAGATTATGTCTCATCTGAACTAATGAACAAGCAGTAGAGGGTCAGATACAGCTATTTGTAAATTAGTTCACCTTTGACATTGGACTTTTAAAACTATACTTGCACAATGATTGAACTAGAACTGAATTTTATAAGTCTCTGATGGCTATTGCCACACTGTTAGCTAAGCCACAGTGACATACTCAGAGTCATGAACCTCAAGTTTATTGATATTCCTTAGAATTCTCATTGAGTACTAAATGAGTTACTGTTTTGCTTAAACATTATGAAATATAGTAAAAAAAATTATCTTAAATTTCTTACCGATTTTCTAATACATGGAAGTGGATATTATTATGGCATTTGCAGTAGTGATTGCCATCCTATAAATCAGGAGAGTTTAAGTAACAGTGGATACTTTTAATTCATTGGATTACAGTTGCCCAGGCCGAGGTGGGGTGGGAGAGTCCCACGTTCAGGACCCAGTGACCTGAATACACACCTACACTGGTAGGGAGCCATGAAGTTTCTAAACCAGCAGTTCTCAACCTGTGGGTCGCGACCCCTTTGGGGGTCGAACGACCCTTTCACAGGGTCGCCTAAGACCATGGGAAAACACATATATAATTACATATTGTTTTTGTGATTAATCACTATGCTTTAATTATGTTCAATTTGTAACAATGAAAATACATCCTGCATATCAGATATTTACATTACGATTCATAACAGTAGCAAAATTACAGTTATGAAGTAGCAACAAAAATAATTTTATGGTTGGGGGTCACCACAACATGAGGAACTGTATTAAAGGGTCGCGGCATTAGGAAGGTTGAGAACCACTGTTCTAAACATTAAGAGATCAAACATGGTATTCTGTCCAAGACCTTGGAATTTGAAGATAGGCTATCAGCATGAAAAGAGAAGACTGACCCAGGCTGCCCTCAGTTTGGTTGTTCTGAGGTCATTCAGAATATCCTATATAATAAAGGGCTAATATGCAAATAGACCAAACGGCAGAACAACCGGTCACTATGACACGCACTGACCAATGCAGGAGCTGCCCCCTGGTGGTCAGTGCGCTCTCACAGTCGGGAGCTCTGCTCAGCTACAAGCCAGGCTGATGGCTGCCAGTACAGCGGTGGCGGTA
>NW_005371693.1:1272130-1273151 GCF_000412655.1 Myotis brandtii
CTTCCCCTCTAGGGAGCGGGCCTAAGCCATCAGTCAGACATCCCTCGAGGGCTCCTGGACTGCGAAAGGGCGCAGGCTGGGCTGAGGACCACACCCCCTGAGTGCACAAATTTCATGCACCAGGCCTCTAGTCAGATTATAAGAGATGAAGGGGCCATAATGTTGGGAATCATAATTATTTTTTAAAAAGTATGCCATAGGGTCTCAATTGCTCGGAGGCATCTTCTCAGCAGAGAATGGAAAGTTATGACAAGATTTTTCTGTGAGGGTTGGGTAGAGACACCCACATGGCTGGGAGCTCACTCAGCCCATCCTAGGCAAGGGAGGGAAGGATTGGATTACAGTTAGTTCTCTCATACCACAATCCAATTGTTCTAGTACCATTTATTTAGTACTGAATTCATTCCCCCACTGTTGTATTGCTTTAGATTTATAATATGCTCTATATGAAATGTATTTCTGGATCACTATTTTATTGCATTAATTAGTTTGGCTCTATCCACTGAGCCAAACTAGTGAGGGCTAAAAAACATGTGTGTTTTTTTTGGCTTTTATTGTCTTCTCATCCTCAGAGTTTTCAGTTTCTATAAATTATTCTATGGAAACACTGACATCAATATTCTATAAAATGTATGTATTAATTTAGCTAATGAATCACTTATTAGCTAATCAGTTATTAGTATTAACTATTAGTATTTCTAACAGTAGAGTATTCCATCTATTCGTGTCTTCTTTTATTTTACCAGAATTTAAAATATTTCTTCATGTGAATCCCTCACTCAATTTTCTATGTGCTTTTGATACACTTGATTAAAAAGACATATTTTTCATGTTATTTTCTGTGTAATCACTAGTTAAGAGAAATGTAACTGATTTTGCAGGTTCACCTTATATCTTGCTGTTTGGCTAAACAAATGTACTTCATCTAGTACATTTTTTATTAGATTTTTCTAGATTTTCTAGAAAAGGAATAACATCCTCTACAAAACAAATCTTTTGGTTTCTCTTTGTAAGAGAAAAG
>NW_005371693.1:1273202-1274616 GCF_000412655.1 Myotis brandtii
GCTGGGGCCTGCTGGCTGGGGCAGCTCTTGCGTTGAGTGTCTTCCCTCTGGTCATCAGTGTGCATCATAGTGATTGGTCATTCCACCTTTTGGTTGATTTGCATATTAGGCTTTTATTATATAGGATTATTCTCTCATGGTACCAAAATGTTTTCCAGGGTCATATTCATTATCCTATATAATAAAAGCCCAGTGACTGAAACAATGGAACACTCAGGATGATCAGAGACCAGAATGACCATGCCCCTCACCCTGGCTTACCCCGCCCCCATTGAGCAGTTAGGGGTGATCAGGCAGGCAGGCAGAGTCCGACTTTTATGAAGTCTTTCTCACACACACACACACACACACACACACATCCCCTGTCATGTTAAAAAAAAAAATTGCCTCCTGCCCTAGCCAATTTGGCTCAGTGGATAGAGCATTGGCCTGCAGACCAAAGGTTCAATTCCAACAAAGGGCATGTACCTTAATTGCAATTGCCTCAGGCCCTGGCCCTGGTCAGAGGCAACCAATTAATGTGTTTCTCTCATATGGATGTTTCTCTCTGTCTTTCCCTCTCTCTTCCACTGTCCCTAAAATCAATGGAAAAATATCCTCGGGTGAAGATTAAAACAACAACAAATATATATATATACACACACACACACTAGAGGCCTGGTGCACGAATTCATGCATGGATGGGGTCCATTGGCCTGGCTGGCAATTGGGGTCGATTGGGGCCATCTCACCCAGTCCCTATTGGAGCGGATCGGGACCAACCTGCCACGGGGGAGGGACCGCTGGAGGTTGGCCGGCCACGGGAGGTTGGCTGTAGGAGCACACTGACCACCAGGGGGGGATGAGGGACACCCGCCCGCCTCCCCCATGCATAAATTTCATGCATCGGGCCTCTAGTTTTTTATAAATAAATTGGTCCTAAACTTTGTGTATGTGTTGTACTTTTCAGATTTGAGGAGTGAAAACAATACCTGCCTCGTTAAATGAATTAAAAACCACATGCTCACTTTCTGTATGTTGTACAGATACTATATATCCAATGAAATTTTTTTAAAATGGTGAGTTTCAATAGTCTTTTTTATGTAACTTTTCCATTTCTTTCATTGGCCTGGCTGGCAATTGGGGTCGATTGGGGCCATCTCACCCAGTCCCTATTGGAGCGGATCGGGACCAACCTGCCACGGGGGAGGGACCGCTGGAGGTTGGCCGGCCACGGGAGGTTGGCTGTAGGAGCACACTGACCACCAGGGGGAAGTTCCTGAATGGAACGTCTGCCCCCTGGTGGACAGTGCACATCATAGCAACCTGTCAACTCGTCATTTGGTCAACCGGGCATAACGGTCGCTTAGGCTTTTATATATATACTAGAGGCCCGGTGCACAAAAATTTGTGCACTCGGGGGGCGGGGGGAGGG
>NW_005371693.1:1279870-1286338 GCF_000412655.1 Myotis brandtii
GAGAGGGATGTCCGGCTGCCAGTTTAGGCCTGGTCTGCAGGTATCTCCCAAAAGGTCCCAGATTGCAAGAGGGTGCAGGCTGGGCTGAGGGGCATCCGCCCCCTCCCCCCCATGCATAAATTTCATGCATCAGGCCTCTAGTTTTTTATAAATAAATTGGTCCTAAACTTTGTGTATGTGTTGTACTTTTCAGATTTAAGGAGTGAAAACAATACCTGCCTCATTAAATGAATTAAAAACCACATGCTCACTTTCTGTATGTTGTACAGATACTATATATCCAATGAAATTTTTTTAAAATGGTGAGTTTCAATAGTCTTTTTTATGTAACTTTTCCATTTCTTTCTCTGTTTATTGGTCTGTTTGCCTCTACATTATGGACCATTTAAAATATTTTACATTTCACATAAGGTTTCTTATAAATTTGACATACTAATCAATATCTCTATTTATTAGTGACATATACATTTATTTTAAAATATCTTTCATGTTAATCATTATATATCTCATTTTCATTTTTAATTTATTATTGTGTATTGTTTTTTAGAACTCAATAGATTTATCACTTTCTTCTAATTTAAAAATCTATTTTATTATTATCTTATTTCCCCAAGGAGTTAATTTCTAATTTTAGACTTATTAATCTCTTCTGATTTTTAAAAAAATATATTTTTATTGATTTCAGAGAGGAAGGGAGAGAGGGGAGAGAGAGATAGAAACATCAATGATGAGATTCACTGATTGGCTGCCTCCTGCATGCCCCCTACTGGGGATTGAGCCTGCAACTCAGGCATTTGCCCTTGACTGGAATAGAACCCAGGACTCTTCAGTCCCCAGGAGGATGCTCTATCTCCTAAGCCAAACCAGCTAGGGCATCTTCTGACATTTTTTATTATTTGTCATGACATATATTTAACCTGATACCATCTTTGTAATCCCTGTTTTTAGGTATTTGAAATGCCATAAATAGAATAGATTTTAATGCAATCTTAACTTTTAGTCTGTTTTTGTCTCATGGCTATAAAGTGTCATTCTTAGAGACAGTATATGATTGACCTTTTTTAAAAATCAGTAACCCTCCATAATCTTACAGATAAATTTAATCTATTTCTATTTTATATTTCAAACTATTTTTGGCATGTGCTTGGATATAATAAATAAAATTATAGGTTTTTTTAAAATACTATCCTGCATATTTGAATCCATAAATTTCTCTTTTTGGGGATTGTTTTTTTACTTTCTCTTTTCATCTGGAAATGTTTTGGAAATAAACTTTAAACCATTTCCCTTCAAACCAAATCAGAAAGCTATCCCAGACAACTGACCTGGAGGCAGCAATTTCCGGTGTTTACCTATGCCGCCATCTTGGTTTCTCCCCCCGACTCTCTTTTTCCATGTGGGTGCAAGTTTCCTTAGAGAGTGAAGGTTCCCAGAAGCAGGTCCATGATTAGATGCTAGATCAGGGTATTTCAAGGAGGAAGCCATGAGTTGCATTCCGGGGAAGGAAACTGCTAGAAACATCCTGAAGTTCCCCCACTGACCAAACTGGGGTGCACAGCACAGGCCTTGTTGAAGCAGATGTCTGCAGGAGAGGCTCAGGCAGCAGGTCCATGATTAGATGCTAGATCAGGAAATTTCAGGGAGGAAGCCGTGAGTTGCATTCCGGGGAAGGAAACTGCCAGAAACATCCTGACAGTTCCCCCACTGACCAAACTGGGGTGCACAGCACGGGCCTTGTTGAAGCAGATGTCTGCAGGAGAGGCTCAGGAAACGGGCTCATCAAGGAGACTATGTTGGGTACTATAGGTAAATTCTACTCTAAATTCATACCTGGGACATTGGATCCCAATGATGGGCGGCAGGTTGCTTCCCTTGGGCTCAGTCCTGAAGAGCAAAGGCTTTGGGGTCAGGCCGACCTTGATCCTTATTTCTACTTACCAACTGTTGAGATGTGGAATAAATTATTTAACCTTATTTTCCTCAATTGTAAATGAGGATAAATAGAGCACACACATCACATGACTCTTTTATAGATTTTTAAAAAAATTTAAAGATCATGAAAGTAAAAGTGCCTGGCACCAGGCAGGGCTCAATAGATCCTACTTGACTTTATTATTCTATCCCAGTGGTCGGCAAACTCATTAGTCAACAGAGCCAAATATCAACAGTACAAGGATTGATATTTCTTTTGAGAGCCAAATTTTTTAAACTTAAACTATATAGGTAGGTACATTGTTATTAACTTAATTAGGGTACTCCTAAGGCTTAGGAAGAGCCACACTCAAGGGGCCAAAGAGCTGCATGTGGCTCGCGAGCTGCAGTTTGCCGACCACGGTTCTATCCAGACTGTGTGAATGGGAAGGAATAATACACTCTGCTTCCAGGCTAGCTGCATGTGGCTCGCGAGCCGCAGTTTGCCGACCACAGTTCTATCCAGACTGTGAATGGGAAGGAATAATACACTCTGCTTCCAGGCTGGGCTTCCCCAGATTCTGGGACTGGGGAGGACAGACTTGCCACGGACTTGAGCAAAGGCTGATCAGGGCAGCGGGAAGGACCCCGCTCTCTTCATCACACTTCCATGAAGCGTCCTCACTGAAGAGCGGCCTTTGTATCCGGCACCGCTGCCCGCCCAGTTCTCTGCCTGTGATAGGTACTCAGTTACCAAAGAGAGGGAAAACACTGACCAGGAATGCGTTGCTCAGAAAAGCATTCAGTTATGTCTCCCATTTTTGCTAAATTCGTCCTTCTTTCATTTAAATCAAAGGATTTTGTTTCCAGAAACTTCACTTAGCTTTTTTTTCTCTCTCTCTCTCTGCCTCTATTTCTCACTACAGTTCCTCTCTTGGTCCTTCAAGGAGGATGGCACTTATCTTTAGGCCTCTCTGATTTTAAGAGGAACAAACATCCGCAGAGGCGAAAAAAGAAAAAGCAGAAGAAGCAGAAGTGGAGGCAGCACGTCATCCGAGCCTGAAGGGTTCTCACAGCCCAGGGACTGCCTCTGTCCTTGCTGTTTGAATAACCTCTGGGTTTGTCCAACCCACCCCCTCAGCTCGAGTTTGAACTCCAGAACAAATATTTGTCCCGTGTTTGAACAAAGTTTGAGAGCTTTCTTCCTCTTTTTTCTACTTTTTAAAATCGAACTGTACTCCTCTGCTGTTCCTTTGAACTCGGTTGGGTGAGAGGGGAATTCTCCCCAGACCCTGCACTGGAGCCCTTGGCCAAGCTGCCCAGCAAGATGCAATGGCTCACGAGCTTTCTCATCTGGTTCTTTCTTTCCGAGGCACAAGCCTTCGAAATCCCCACCAATGGACTCCCAGAAGTAAGTACTTGCAGAAGCCTCCTTGCTCTTGCCCATACAGATGCTCAGGAACTAGCCTGTTGCTGTTGCTCTTCAAGGACTGTCTTTTGGGTAGAAAGGAAATTTATGATAAACTCATCTGAGTAGAAGTATTCACTGTTATAATTACTGGACTGTGTATTTACTTTTTAAAGCATTAACAGTTTCAAATGAGATGAATGAAGTCAAGCTCAATGTGCTGTCCCCATCATGTAACATTTATGGAGTACAGCTGCCTACTTGTTATCTAAAAAAATGGGAATAATAATTGACCCACCTCAAAGGGTGTTTGAGAATTAAATGACATATGTAAATTATCTAGCCCAGGGCAAACACCAGAAAGCACCTAATAATTATTAGCTATGATGATGATGTTGATGATGACATGTCATTATCACTCATACAGAGAATAAGAAAAGTCATTATCAGAGCACTATTGTTTTTCATACCTAAGTGGACAATGATTTCTGTGATAAGAGCGTGTTAACTATTCCTGTTAAAGAGGAAGGTGGCAAGTGGGCTGGTGGAGTGCAAGAATTATTCCCAGAGCTCAAGGTCTCCACTTTGGTCCTTTGGCCATCCCTACATAAGGAAAACCTTGGACTGAGTCATTTTGAAAGTCATACAAAAGCTATTTTGATGAAAGCAACATGTATTATGGGAATATCCTGGGAGATGCAGTAGATTGTAATACTTGCAGAGTGGATTGTCTACAAAAAATGCCAAAAAACAGGATAGCCTATTTGCCGGGGTGGTGGGGGGAGGGGGGATCACTCTGTCTGTTTAGAAACTTCCATACTTCCCAACACTTTAAAAAACACCGAGTGTACTAGAAACCACTGGAATTAAAGCCAACACATCCACATCTGTTTGTGTTTTTTCTATCACTTCTTACTGGTATTACTTTTATATTGACATTCTTAATCCAGTGGATAATGGTTCACATTTATCCAGGCAGACACTGTTGATGCCCCTAAGATCTACCCACTACTTCCCCCCAGACACACACCTGAACCGTGGGTTACTTTTACCCCTACCTTATGTCACATCATCTTTTGGCAAACTCATAAATTAATTTCTTCCACTTAATAACTAGCAAACATAAATATATTAAAGAAATATTCATGTAAAAATGTGAGACTGCCTAGAGCAGTGGTTCTCTACCTTTTGGCCCTTTAAATACAATTCCTCATGTTGTGACCCAACCATAAAATTATTTTCGTTGCTACTTCATAATGTAATGTTGCTACTGTTATGAATCGTAATGTAAATACCTGATATGAAAGATGGTCTTAGGCGACCCCTGTGAAGGGGTCGTTCGACTGCCAAAGGGGTCGCGACTCACAGGTTGAGAACCGCTGGCCTAGAGGTATAGGAAATAAGATAAAATAATATAATTAATACTTTTATGCCTGTCACCAGCTGCTTATTTTACTCTCAATTTTTTTTATTAATAGAAATAAACATCTTAAATTCTTTTTTCAGTTTGCAGAATATGAAGATCTTGTGGAACTGGCTCCAGGCAGATTTCAATTTGTGCCCGAGAACCGGAGGCATCAGGTACAGTAAGCCTTAAGTTCCAAAAGGGGAAAATAAGTAAAAGAGACCATGATTTGATTAAAGAAGTAGGAGAAGGATTAAGATACTTTTTGCTAGATGTTCTCAAGAGCTCGTAGGTATTTTAAGCAGAAAGGAGCCCAGTGGTTTTACACGCAAGTGGGAGCATTTTCAAGGTAAAAATCAAGAGAGACTTCTATGCAACTGTCCCTGAGCCCCCAAACCATAATGGCCACCTGAGTCCCTTGAAGGATATACAGCTCTGTGTTTTCTTTAAACTTGAAGATTATGGGATGATTTAACTGCCTGATAAGGAAGAACTTCCTCTTAGGGGGCATTTCCCATCCCAGTGGTGGCAGGTATGGCCCACTTGCAGCCACACATTCTCTTTCCTCTGGTCACTGCTCTCTGAGGGTGTAGCTCAGGGAGCATGGGAGTGGCTCAGAGAACTGGCCACACTGCGGCCTGCACTCTGGAGGCAGCTTAGACAAGATGCTCTCATTCGTGGGGGTGAGTTCTCCAGGAGCCAGGAAGGGTTTGGCTTCTTCCCCAAAGAGCCTACATGCTGAGAAAGGTATTTATGGAAACAACGCTAAGCTGACCGGTGACTTATTTTGTTTGGGTATGAATTTTTGACTTTCCAGAAGTCCAGGTTTTTTGTAGACCAATAATATTAAAACCCAATAGGCAAGCCCTCATGTCAGGGTCTTCATCTACCCATAAGAGAGAAAACTTAGTCATTGAAAATTTCACTTGAAAAGTCTAAAAGGAGGCAACTGTTGACTCATTATGTCATATAATACCTCTTAAAACCTCAGTTCACCCCAAATCAGGCAACAAGCTAAGCTTATATCCAACACCTGGATTATTATTTTAATCTTCACCAGACATGAAATATTCATCCATCACTCTAAAGCCACTCAGCTTTCTATGCCCACAGGACAATCTTTCCTGTGGATAATTCCCTAGCAGAGCGGTTAGGTACAGAGATTCCACACGCCAGTCACCATACTTAGCTCCACCAAGGAGAAAACACATCAAAATCCCAACTCCCATGTAGCTTAGTCTAATGGAGGAGACAGACACATATTCCCACTATCTTCCTTTGAAGAAGGGCTATGCTGCTATGAAATGCTTAGTAAAGAAAGCTTACCTGGTCTGGGGATGAGAGGGGGTCAGAGAGAACTTCACTGAGAAAATTCTGCCTGAGCTGAGATCTGAAGGAGGAATAGGAGTTGTGACATTGAGGGAGGAGACAGAGGTGACCAGGAAGGGGGAGCATTGCAGACAATGGAGATGGCATGTCCAGAGCCCCATGGTAGAAAAAAAAAGCACCCAACAACCATCCAATTGAATAAAAAATCAATCATACAAATAGGATGAAGGAGAAACATGCTACTCAGCATGAGTTTGGTTGGATATTTTCATTTAAAAACATTTGTTTTGGCATTATATAAACAGTGATGGGCATGCAACCCAAAGGGGGCTGAGAAATTTGTTCAGAAAAATACACCAGGGAAATAGTATCCCAGAATGTTTGATATTTATGTCTTGGCTCCAATGAATAGATT
>NW_005371693.1:1286359-1316602 GCF_000412655.1 Myotis brandtii
TTTTTTTTTTAACTGAAGAAAGCAGTTTTTGCCCTCAAGGTAATAAGTAACACACTTTTGAAGAATGATTATCTAACTTCCTTTCACAGAGAAGTGTTTCTGGAGAATCTGGAGAAACCATGGTAAGTTTACTTTGATTTTGTTAAATATTGATAGCTGAATGATTTTTCTGTTACCTATTATCTAGAAATCATCACGGTTACCTCCTTTGTCTCCATCACCGAGAGCATTTACCTGACTTTCGAAATACCCTCTTGCCCAATTCTGTTTGGAAGTGTGTCTAAAACTCAGCATGAAAGAGAACCGTGTACAAGCAACCAGAGGAGGTGTTACCAAGAGTTGAAAATGCCCTTTCTCTTTATTTTCTTAAGTTTTGCCAACATAGATTTCATCCAAGCATATATATTTATTCCAGCTTAACAGTTTGATTTCAAATATGACATCTCACAGCTCTGGAGGTAAAAGAGGGTGGGAAAGGAACTCTTAAAAATGAAATGACTCGATTCCCTGAGATGTTCAAGGTCGTGTTTCCCGTGGCAAGAAAATGTCAAAAGGAAGTGGTTTGTGTTGGCTTCCTGCTCTGAACTGACAGAAATTGTGAAAAGCACAGGTTTAAGGAGTAGCAAGGACAAATAACAGCCTGGGTTCTGTCTTAGCTGGATGTTGAGTTGAAAGGTTTCATCTTGAATGAGAAAGTTTGAGGGATGACACCTAGTGTTGAAATAAGCAAATCCTTTTGAAGAAAAAAAGCAAAATCTAATGGGGCTACATTGCCATAGTCCTGAAGCAGCTTGCAATCCTCAGACACCTCCTAAAAACGATGTGTTTGTAATCCCTTGCCTTGAGCATGCTCATAAACTGTAGCCTTTTACACTGGGGCTGCCTTAATTGAGTAGAGAAGGACTGGCAAAGAGGGTCCAGAGTGCTGGACCAATAATTGCATCAAAATCATATTTTTCTTGTCCTTCTATTCATTTGTTACTCCCACCTATCAGTGTTCTCACCTATCAGTATCTTTCTTTGGGGAAGGAGAAGAAGACTGGGAGAAGATTAAATTGTAATACATAAAATCAAAGAAGGTAGACAGCAGTATGGAGACCATATGTGTCTTCCACCTCACCATAACCCTGGCTGCACCCCACTCTGGAGGTGCAGCCAGGGACCCCTTCCAACCCTGCAATGCTGTATCCTTTCTCTCACTATGGCCCTGCATTTGAAGTTATTGCTAGGATTTTTCCAATCCAATCTTGCTTCCCACAACCATTTTCTACTTGTGTTCTACCTTTAAAAATCATTATTAATAGACATATAAACCTGAAAGACATATCAAGATATCTCAAAATAAAGGCAGACTTCTGCCTGGGGGGTATTTCAAGTTAAGAGAATGCTTAATAATACCCACCTGAGATATACACTTAATAATGCCTTAGGCTTGTTCATAATAAGATATACTACTCTTAGCATCAAATACATAGTGAGGTTCTGTGTAATTATTTTCTGAGTATAGCTATGCTTTCTTGTCAACAGGAAGATGTTGATCAAGTGACTCTTTATAGCTACAAAGTCCAATCCACTATTACTTCTCGTATGGCCAACACCATGATTCAGACCAAAGTGGTGAACAACTCCCCACAGCCTCAGGATGTTGTGTTTGATGTTCAGATTCCCAAAGGAGCCTTCATTTCCAACTTCTCCATGTGAGTAACTCCTATGTGAGCAGAAATTGGATATGCTCTACTCACAGAATCATAGTTAGAATGGGCCTTAACGGTCAGCTGCTCCAGTGGTTCTCACTCTCAGAGCTTTGGACCCACTGGATGTCAAGGGTCATTGTGGAATGGGTTCTAATAATTTGTTTCTGTTAAAAATATCAGAATTTGTGAAGGATTTGATTTTCATTTCTAATAAATTAAAACAAAATTAAGCTATCTCTATAGTAACAACCTCTCACTTTATTTGCATTTTAATGTACTCTCTTGGGGGATGGGGGTGATAAATATAAGAAATTGCTCTGGCTTTCAGGAAACCATATATGAGTGTGTGCAGAGCAGTTCAGTGTCATCTGTCTTATGTTTCTCTATGGAAAAAAAATATGAGAACCATCGATTAAGTCCAATCATCAGTCCAGTGATTGAATTCCACTATTATACCCCTGAAAAGTAGATTATCCAGGCTTGATTTAAATATCTATATTATAAAAGGCCAGTGGCTGTAATGACCAAGCGACCGGTCACCAGGAGGTCCATGGAGCACCTCTCCGTCCCTCCCCTCAGCCCACGAGCTGCTCGTGGCAGTGGGGTGGGGCTCACAGCTCACGCAGCACAGCAGGGTGGGGCTCATGGTTCATGCAGTGAGGTGGGCCTCACAGCGTGCGGAGTGCGGAGGGGCTCACAGCTCGCACAGCGAGGCGCAGCTCATGGCGGTGAGCTACTAGCACATGGTGGGTCTGGGGTCCCGCGACCCGCCAGTGCAGCGGGTCTGGGTCTCGTGCAATTTCATGCGCTGGGCCTTGAGTCTCTTTAATAATAAACTTGCTACTTCCCAGGGCAATCCACTCTATAGTTGATATGTCTGTTAGAATTATTTCTTATACTTAATTGAAATCTGTTCTATTTTCTACCCAGTAACTCGAGTTCTACTACAATTTTTTATAAATTCTCTACAAAATACATAATGAAGAGTTCTAGAAGGAAATGACATACTGTCCGAGATTGGCTTCAGAATAATCAAGATGAAGAGGGTGGGGGTTCAGACAATTGAAATTAGCTGAAATATTGCTAATGGTGTAGTTCAGTGATGGATCCATTGAGTTGTTTATATTATTCTTTTTATTCTTTGTATGTTTGAAGATTTCCACAACAACAACAAAAATGTTTAACCACTGCAATACCTTTCAAACAGTGAAGGCCAGTTACTTTGTCCCACTTGGCAGCTTCATTTATCGAGGCTAAATGTTCCCTGTTCCTTCAAGTGACTGGGTGGCTTTCTATCCCTTGACCATTTGGGTGGCCATCCCCAGCATGTTCTCCACTTGGCCAATGTCCTTTTCCAGTTGCCTAGAAGAGAGACAATGCTCTCGCATACATTCTGGCTGTTTTTTTATTAAGACATTAGATTGAGTTACTTCTTGTCTGCTTTTGTCTTCTTTATACCAATAAAATCAATTATAACTGTGAATAATAAAATAAAGGATTCAAATACCATGCATGTTAAATTCTAAAAACTGTAGAGCCAATTAACTATATTTTCTAAACAAAGTATGTAGAAAAATGCATTATATGACTTTGAATAGGTATCCTTTGAATTGGCTTAGAAAATTATTTTTAAAACATTTTTAGTAAGCTTTTTCTAGAAAGCAAATATAGAATGAAAAGCTTTTATGTAGGAATATTATGTAATATTGTGTCTGAAAATTTATATTTAAAACTATTTTAATATATTTTTATTTTTAAACCACAAAACCAGAACTCATTCTAAGTTTATCTTCTTTCTATTTTTCTCTCCATTTTTCATATCTCATTTCATAGAAGATTTGAGGTGATGAAAGACAGAATTATGTATATACATTTATTTAGTCTCCCTCTACACAGGGCTGAATTTATAAGACCAGGGGAAATAGTTGCGTATATCACTACAATTTAATAGGAGTTGTGCAGACCTCCATATGCAAAATATTTCTTCTGCCTTTTCTATCAAGGTTCCAAATATTCTACCAATAGAAATGAGTTACTTTTGTCTTTAAAACTTTTTGGTCTTTGAACCTTAGAATGATTGATAGAAATAGTGCTAACCTGGCACATGGGGTGCAGTTCTAGCTCAGTCTCTGACCAACTGTGTGACCTTGAACAAGTCACTTGTCTCCTTGACTCTGATTTCTCTCATCTAAAGAGGCAAACACAGCCCTCACAGGTTTGGCTCAGTGAATAGAGCGTTGGCCTGCGGACTGAAGGGTCCCAAGTTTGATTTTCGATTCTGATCAAGGGCATGTACCTTGGTTGCGGGCACATCCCCAGTAGGAGGTTTGCAGGAGGCAGCTGATCCAATGTTTCTCTCTCATCAATGTTTCTAACTCTCTATCCCTCTCCCTTCCTCTCTGTAAAAAATCAATAAAATATATAAAAAATAAAAATAAAGAGGCAAACACAGAGGTGTGCCTCAACAAGCATGCTATTGGTGCTTGGGGTAGGACAATTTTTAGCAAAACTGCCCTTCACATTGCCGAATATCTAGCATTCTTGGTGCCCTCCTATCATGCCAGTAATACTTTCAGTGATCAGAACAACCAAAAACATTTTCACACATTTCTAAGTTCCCTCTTGGGGAGAGTTACTACCCATTTGTGTGCCATAAGCTCCCTTTCATTTCTAAAATTCTGTAATTCAACTGCTCAACCTATCATTTCTTGGTATGGATTATATAACAGCCAGCTAAAATTCAGGTAGATAGAGATGGAGATGTAAAGAGAGGATAGAGGTCCCCAGGGGAGATGTTAGAGGGGTAAACACAAACTTTGCAAAAGGGTTCATTCACCAGCACCTTTCTCCAGCTTTCTTTATTCTCTGCCACCCTTGCAGGAGAGCAAAATGCCCACAAGCTATGGCAGACCCTTAACTCATAGAAGATTGATCTTATGAACCAAATGTAAGCCAGATTAACTCGTGACTTATCAGTTACCTCTTCTAAGCACATTTGTGATTCAGAAGGGACACCCAAAGCAACCGAAGTGCGCATCAATAGACAAGTGGATAAAGAAAATGTACTACATATAAACCGTGGAATATTACTCAGCCATAAAAAAAGAATGAAATCTTACATTTTGCAATGACATGGATGAACCTAGAGAGTATTATGCTAAGTGAAATAAGACAGAGTAAAACAAATATGATTTTACTTACATGTGGAATCTAAAGAGCAACATAAATGAACAAACAAGATTGTAACAGACTCATAGATGTAGAGAGCAGACTGATGATTGCCAGAGGGGAGGGGATTTAGGAGGCTGGGCGAAAAAGGTGAAGGAATTGAGAAATACAAATTGGTAGTTATAAAAGAGTCATGGAATGTAAAGTACAGCAAAGGGAATACAGTCAATGATATAGTAATATCTATATATGGTGCCAGGTGGGTACTAGACTTATAGGAGGATCACTTCATAAATTATATAAATGTTTCATCACTAAAAATTATATAAATGATATAAATGTATACCTGAAACTATTATAAAATAATATTGAATGTCAACTATTAAAAAAAGTTTTAAAATTTTTTAAAAGGTTACCCAATAAGAACAATACCTTATCTGCAGGGTAAATTTTGAAAATAAGTAACATTTTTAACGCAAGCAACAGTAGTAAGGGAAAGCTTTTAGGATGATGGGAGACTACATTTCCCTCTTAAATCACACTGTCAGATGAAGAGACTCCTGTGTATGAAATATGTAAATGTCTCTCTTCTTTTTTTCCAGGTACAAAATGATCATTGCCCCCATTCAGTAAATCCACCTTGTTGGCATGTTTGCTTGTTTTTGTTGTTGTTGTTGTTTTTTTGTTAGTTTTTGCTATTTTTGTTTGCTTTATATTCAGACCAACTGGTGGCTTTCTGTCATTTTCTAGGAGTGTAGACGGCACTACATTCACTAGTTCCATTAAGGAGAAAACCGTGGGTAGAGCCCTCTACTCACAGGCAAGAGCAAAAGACAAAAGCACCGGATTGGTGAGGTAAGGCCCGCGCCCCCATCCCACTACTGTCCCCCCAGTCCCTTCTTCAAGAGCACACAGCCTTGTAGTCAGATGGTAGAGCTAGGTGCTCCAGTTTCTATTCCCTAAGGCCTCTCTGCAGCAAATGAGCTATCCTTACATAACTTGCAGTTGGATGTTCTGTAGCTAATGTTGATTTGCTAAGAGTATATAGAGGAAGCATGTCAAACTCAAAGGCTAACATGGGCCAAATAAACAAGGTTTAAGTTTATGTGGGCCGCAAAAAAACAAAAGTTTCAATTTTCATAGACACGTAGGTTTATTTCGATAGAGACATGCTGAATACAAAGAGCTGAAATAAATGAGTAATCATTAACACAAAATAGACCATTTTATTAAAAATTAATATATTTTTTCAACATTAACTTACCAGACACTGAATAACTGCACAAATTAATAAGTGTAATGCAAGTAAACCTAATTTTCTTGTTCTCCAAAAGCAAAATATTTCCTGTTGCACACACCAAACAAGTCAGTCCAAGACTAACGACGTGGCAATTGCCTGCTAACATATTTGCTGATAGTATTAGTGGAGAGAAATGGTGCGCCTGCTCGTAAGGCATGTAAGGCACATAAGGAAAATGAATGCAACAAGATTATAATAATCAGTCATTAGCAAACGTTGTAGTTTGTTATTAATAATTATGTATAACAGGATATTATAAAAATTAAGTTACGAAATTTTTATCAAAACGTTTCTTACCATTATATTGGCTGGGCCGCAAAAATATTTGTTGTGGATCTCATGCGGCCCATAGCCGTGAGTTTGACATGCCTGGTGTAGAGAAACTACAGAAGTACTGGTGATCCGGTGACAACACCTACCATGTAGAATTGACCCTTGAACAACACAATTTAAACTGCTTGGGTGCACTTACACCAGGATTTAAAAAAAAAAAAAAGATACAGCCTGCCCTTTCTTTGCATTCGCGGATTCAACCAACCTAGAGTAGAAACAATATTTTTGCATTCCCAACTGAGGATTCCCAAAAATACTGTTTTCCATGCGCAGTTGGTTGAATCTGTGGTTGCAAAACCCATGAATAGGAAGGGTTGACTGTAGAGTCAAAAGTCACATGCTGATTTTCTACTTCTAACCCCCTGCATTGTTCAAGGGTCAATTGTATTCAGAAATAAAGGTTTGGAATTTGTTTTAATTTTTTATTCTGCCTTATTTTTATGGAGTAAGGCTTTCACCCTCAAAAGGGGAGCCTCTCAAGCCAGAAACTTCAAAGGACTTTTCAACCAGTCACTTCTCACACTGCCTATCTAATCTGCCAGATCCTGCCATCCACTTTTCCTTCATCTCCTCCACCTCTTCTACATCCCCAAATTTACCTTTATTTAAAATTATTTTCATTTCATTCATTCCTTTATTCATTCAATGAAAGTTCATTGAGCTCTGTACCCAGTTCTGTCAAAGGCGACAACTCCACAGCAAACACTGCAGCTAGCGGAGGAGACAGCCAAGGAACCTATAGTATAGAGGTGGCTCTCATATATATAATATATATTATTTTAAGGGGCTATTACATATCCTATATAATAAAAGGCTAATATGCAAATTGTCAACTTAACCGGGAGTTCGACCAGGAGTTTGACCAGGGGGCGGGGCCAGCTGGCAAACCACCATGGCCCCTACCCGCAGCCAGCCTGGCCCAATTGGCCCCGATCAGGATGGGCTGGCCGGACCCCACCTGTGCACAAATTTGTGCACTGGGCTTCTAGTAATATATAATGGAGTAAGTGCTCATGTAGAGAGGGTAAAAAACCTTATGGGAGCTCAAGTGTACAGTTCTGTCTGGGAGTCCAGAAAAATCATCACAGAGGACCTGATGTTTGAACTGCGCACAATTAGATTGTAAAAATGTATCCAGATAGAGAAAGGAGAGAAGAAATCCCAAGCAGAGGAAACATCTCCAGTGTTGATCCAGGTTGATCGGGTTCTCTTATCTTTAGGATATCATTTTGCCATCTTTACCATCACTTTGACCACATCGTCCACTCATTTGTTATTATTCGCTCTGCAAATATTTATTAACAACAGAAATTCTCCTAGGTACTGCAGGTACAACAGACCATAGAGCTCACGTTCTAGTTCACTCCCCAGATAATAAAGCCTATGGTCACATGCTGATAGGCGTGCACCAGGCCATGCTCATCTTTTTCTTCAGCCACCTGGTATCCCATGCTGACTTCCCACCGTACTTCCCTGATCCCCAATGGGCTCATTATCACAATCTCACCTTGCTTAGTTAGTCAAGTTAACTTTTTAAAAATATTAATTATGTATCTTAATGCTCAAATTACCCTCATTTGACAATTTCTCTTTAAAACCATAAACATTTCAAGACCAATGATGGCATTGGGCTTGATATGTACATGACTAAGTAAGGCCTTATGCTAGAAATACATATTCAATTTGATGAAATAATAGATGTCTTCTTTTTGAAGACTTACAGAATTAAAGAATTTCTAAAATGAGACTACAGTGCAGCAGAGGAAATGGGTGCTCTCTTTGGAGTTATCTAAACTTCAGTGTGAGTCTCGGCCCTACAACTGACTACCTGTGTGGTCTTCAGCAGGTTACCAGTTCTCTATTAGCCTCATGTGTTATTGTCTGATAAATAAGGGTACTGATACCCATCTTGCAGAGCTGCTTTGCAAGCTATGATGACATGTGTCAAGCTTCTGGCACACAATAGGAATCAGTAACTGGGAGCTTTTTGCAAATGACCCTCAAATCTGTAAGAAGCTCTAGAACAGCGGTTCTCAACCTGTGGGTCACGACCCCTTTGGCGGTTGAACGACCCTTTCACAGGGGTCGCCTAAGACCATCCTGCATATCAGATATTTACATTATGATTCATAACAGTAGCAACATTACAGTTATAAAGTAGCAACGAAAATAATTTTATGGTTGGGTCACAACATGAGGAACTGTATTTAAAGAAAGTTGAGAACCACTGCTTTAGAAGAAAAGATCAGGTAAGAGAGGAGACTGAAAGTGTTAACGGAAATGAATTTATATGGAGGTTTTAATATACTATTAGTTTTCATGAACAATTGAGCCATTCAACTACCCTTGCCTAGATTCTGGGTCTTGCGCTTGGTCATGCATGTGATAACTTACATCAGGGGCTCTCACCTTCAGGAGCAGGGTTCTTGATATGGAGAACTTTAAAACGGAAGTGAACATCCGACCTGGAGCAAAGGTGCAGTTTGAACTTCATTATCAGGAAGTGAAGTGGAGGAAGCTGGGGTCCTATGAACACAGACTTCATCTGAATCCAGGACGACTGGCCAAACACTTGGAAGTAAGTGTGGATTTGCAGGGTGTGCAGTGACGTCATCCTCTTATGGTTCTATAGTTCGCCACCCTTTATGGTGTTTGATGCCACTCAACTCTGCAAGACAGTTTGCTGTACTGAAAAGGTTATGAGTTTGGAGTTCACCAGGCCACTTCCTTACTGATTTCAATGTCAGCTTGATTTCTTATTTGCTATGTCAGTTTCCTAGCACTGCTGTAACAAATTACCACAATCTGGGGGCTTAAAACCACAGAAATTTATTCTCTCACAGTTCTGGAGAACAGAGTCTGAAATCAAGCTGTTGGCAGGGCAGCACTCCCACGGGCTCTAGGAGAGAGTCTATTCTTTGCTTTTTCCCCCATGTCTGGCAGCTGCTGGCATTGTTTGACATCTGGCCTCATGACCACATCACTCCAATCATCACCTCCTCTGCATGTCCCAAATCTCACTCTGCCTTTTCTCTTATAAGAACAGTTGTCATTGGATTTAAGAACCATTGCATAGTACAGGATGATTTCATCTCAAGATTCTTGCTCCAGCTGGGTGCTCAGTGGTTAGAGTATCAGCCTGTGACTGAAGAGTGACAGGTTCACTTCCAGTCAAGAGCACATACCTCGGTTTCAGGCTCAATCCTTGGCCCCAGAGACAACCAGTTGATGGATCTTTGATGTTTCCCTCTCTGTGTCTCTCCCCCTTCCTTCCATCCTCTCAAAAAAAAAATCAATGGAAAAATATCCTTGAGAAGGATTAACAACAACAACAATAACAACAAAAGATTTTTAGCTGCATCTATTACCTTTTTCCAAATGAGATAACATCCACAAGTTCCAGGGACTTGATATAAACATATCTTTTGGGGGACTGTCATTCAACCCACTATACTGGCCTTCTGACATGGAACAAGTTATCCTGAGTGCCCATGTTTTCACATGTGAAAAGGGTACTATCGCATATTTTGTCATCAGGCTAAAGAACAGTATGACAATGTCGACTGAAAAGCGGGAGCTGACAGAAGCTATTGGAAGTCAAGAAGCAGTGAACAAAGCCTGAGGAACTCGGCCCTGGGTTTGAAGTGTGGCTCAGCCACTTACTAGCTAGGTCACTCTGAATCTCTTTTACTTCATTTGTAAAATGAGAAATAAAAAGTAAGAACAATAACAGATAATAATAACATTGGTGAGAGTTAAATGAGCTTATACATGTGAATTGCTCAGCAAAGCACTTAAAGTATACATAGAGAAATGGCAGCTATGACTATGGTTTTGCCAAGGATCACCAAGAGGGATTCTTCCCTACTATTATCTCTGCTCAAAACAAGAAGATAGAAAATGAATAAAAAATCCCAGGATGTAGGGGAAATTATCTATTACTGACAGATCTACAGAGTAAATGCAGAATCATTTAACAATGGCTTCCCTTTCATTTTTTTCTTGTCCTAACAACATGAATTCTCTTATAAATAGAATAGAATAGAATAGAATAGAATAGAATAACATAGAATAGAATGAATTAATCCCAGAGAAATGAAGCAATAGAAGGTGAGCACTCAGTTGCCTGAAGGGACTTCAGCCTCTATGGTAAAATGCATTATATCCCAGAGAATTTAAAGAACATGCAGAAGTGATCATGGGACTATGCCGGGTCATCTTTGGGAAAACTTGAAGAAGAGAAAACCAGCAGAGGACTTAGCAATTGCACTTCTAGCACAAAAAACCTTGAAAGATATTTTCATGCATTGAGTAATTTTCTTTGCCATCTCTAGGTAGATGTGTGGATTATTGAACCTCAGGGGTTGAAATTTCTTCATGTTCCTGACACATCCGATGGCCATTTCGATGGTGTGCCAGTCATATCTAAAAGAGACCAGAAGGTAATCACAAACACTGCATGTTTTAGAGAGTCCAAGTGGCCTCCAGACATGAGTTCTGCCCTCCTCATGCACCCTGGGGAATAGAAAAGTAGTCAGGTATTGAGCTGAGGTGTTGAGCAGTGATCCAGAGCAAAGTCTAGGGTCTTTCACAGGATGTTAAAAAAAACAACTTCCAATGGTTTCATTGCATTTTGACCAGTGACTTTCTTTTTGGAGTCTCATTTCCCCCAAGTCATCTTGACTGGTAACTAAAAGACAGCTTTCATATAACATATGGTGTATTTACATTAATCCCAGCAAGAGATATTCAGCTTAATGGCCAATAATAAACAACTATGGAGGAGTTTAATTCCTCTAAGAACCTTTCAGAACTAGAGCTGGTAGCTATTTCTTTCATGGGAGAATGGATGGATTCTTCGAATCTCTTCAAGAAGGCCAGAGGGGAAGGGGGCTGGGGTGGGGTGGAGCAGAAAGAGGTTAACCAAAGAACATATATGCATAGCCTATAAATGAAGACAATAGTGTGGTGAAGGCCTGGGGTGGAGTAGGGGCTGAGTGGAGGATGGGGAGAGGAGGAGAATGGGGGACATCTGCAATACTGTCAACAATTTTAAAAATTAATTACATTTTTAAAAAGGCCTGAAAATTAAGGATTACCATTGCATTACAGGTGTGCTGGCCCCTGCCATTTTCCCAAATGTGGGAAACCTGACTGCATAATTTGTGCTAATGGGGGACTGCGTTCGCACTCTCCCTAACCTAAAAAAAAAAAAAAAAAAAAAAAAAAAAAAAAAAACGGCCTGAAAACCTGGTCAACAGGCTGCCAGAGACTCCCCTCACATGCCTTGGCACTGTCCCTTCCATCAGTAACAGTACTACTGATGCTGCTGGGGTACAGAACGTCCATTGGGCCTCTTGTGGGCACAAGAAGATGCAGCTGTCAACCTCTGGCCTGCAGAGGGATGGGGACTGAGACCTGGCTCTGACATTACTGTTCTTTCTAGGCCCATGTGTCCTTCAAGCCCACAGTAGCACAACAAAGAAAATGCTCTAACTGCTCCGAGACTGCGGTGGACGGAGATCTGGTGGTGGTGTATGACGTGAACAGAGAGGAGAGTGCTGGGGAACTTGAGGTGAGTGAACACAGGCTCTAGGAGAGCCACCTCACTGAGGCCAAAAAAGAACCTCTTGCTGAGCAAACCCCCTGGCCTCTGGGTAGCTGCTAGCTGCCAAGGCAATGTCAGAGCTGCAGAGAAGGGACTAAAATCATATCTAAGCATTATCTCTTCACATCAAGAAACCTGAATAAAGGGTCACTGGGTCTCATGTCCTTGTCCCAGAAAGGTACTTTTAGGCCTCATATGAAGAATAATAGAAAATAACGAAATGGGAATTTTGCATAAACTTTCAAGGCTCTTTGCAACTAGACTATCAAAGAAAGCACGGAGTTCATGGGCTGGAAGGAAGGCACAACCAAAGCCTAGAGAAAGATCTGGGCCAGTGCTGAAGTCCAGGATCAATGAAAATTTTCCTTTTCCTTTTGTCATGTCTTAGATGTGTGTTTGTACTTCCCTTGTGCTAAAGTATAGCCCTTGGAGAACATCCAAAACTTGTGCTTCTCCAGGAACAGGGAGGTAGGAAGTATCCACAGCTACACACCCTGCAGGGGAACCTGTAAGATTCTGGAAGAAGCAACCAGAGGGCAGTAGAAAGAGAATGAGGGGAAGCAATCTTTACGACCTGCAGCCGAAGACTAAGAGGTAATCAGGCATCCAGCCAGAGTGGCCTCCCATTCACCTCAAGAACAATCCAAACTCCCTAGAGTGCCCATAAAGGTCCTTTCAGATCTGCCCTGCTGACTATCCACCCTAACTCCCTAGATCAGTGGTCGGCAAACCGCGGCTCGCGAGCTACATGCGGCTCTTTGGCCTCTTGAGTGTGGCTCTTTCACAAAATACCACGTGCGGGCGCACACATACAGTGCGAAGTTGACTTAAAACTTTAAGTAAAGTTTATTAAGTTAATTTTAGGGAACGTTGTGGAGTGAAAGAAGATATAGTGTCGAGGATTGAGAAAGGTATGTTGAGATGGTTTGGACATATAGAGAGGATGAACGAAAGGAGATAGATGAAACAAGTATACAAGACGAGTGTGGATGGGAGAGTTGGAAGGGGTCGACCTCAGAGAACGTACCTCAATCAGATTGAGGATGTTTTTAGCAAAGGCCAGCTTAGGAGTACCCCAATTAAGTTAATAACAATGTACCTACCTATATAGTTTAAGTTTAAAAAATTTGGCTCTCAAAAGAAATTTCAATCGTTGTACTGTTGATATTTGGCTCTGTTGACTAATGAGTTTTCAGACCACTGCCCTAGATGCTTGAATTCTGTGGTCTCATTTTGCTGAACCATTTACAGAGCCCAAAGGTGCCTATTCACTCAGAGTCACTGCACTGTCTGGAACTCTCTACTACACCCCTATGCTGGCAGGCTAACTCCAAACTCACACTCAAGTCCAGTGTAGATGCCATGTCCTTGGGAAAGACCCCCCTTTCTGAATTAGATGCTTCTCTACTGGGCATTCTTGGAACCTTCATTTTCCTGATGGTAGCACTTAATACCCTGAGCTGAAAAGTGCCTCTTCACTTGTCTGGTTCCTCCACTGGCCTGTGAGCTCAGGAGGAGGGTGGCTCTGTCATTCCCTGTTGGCTAGCAGGGTGCCTGGAGCAGAGGCTATCAACAAAGACTGGGTGGAGTGGAGGGGAGTAGAGAGGAGAGAGAAGTGAAACATCCTGGGGAGGTAACCTGCTAAGAGGGCTTGGGCCTTCACAGGAAAGGAAGGCAGGAACAAGAAGAAGGGAGAGACGGATGGACACCAAGCTGCCACCTCTGTTCTCTTCTGTACAACTGTCATGCGTTCTGCTCACCATGACTCACCTCTCCTCTCGTCCCCAGATCCCCATCCTCCTATATTCCAAACATTGGTAATGGTTTAGTAATGTTCTGTTTTTCAGGTATTTAATGGATATTTTGTCCACTTTTTTGCTCCTGAAAACATGGACCCAATTCCCAAAAACATCCTCTTTGTCATTGATGTAAGCGGCTCAATGTGGGGAGTAAAAATGAAACAAGTAAGTACCCCTTGTTGGCTTGGTACCTAGATTCCCTACCTTCTTTGGACCCCCCACCCCGACCCCTCAACAACGCAATCATCCAATGTACCTTACCCCCAGGGCTTGTCTTAGATGGCTTGGGCTGCCATAACGAAGTGCCACAGACTGGATGGCTTGTGAATAACAGAAATTTATCTCGGAACTCACCTTTTTGAAATATTTTATCTCAGTATAACCTCTTCTCCCTGATAACACTTCTGCTTCATAGTCTTCTGGTTCCTCTGCATAACATTTTACTTTAATATCTTGCCATTGTTCATGAATTACTTTGAAATCATTCTGTACTTATCTTCTCTAATTACACTGTCATGCTTTGAGGGAAGCCACCTGTCTCATGTCTTCCTGTTTGGAGCTCAACATAGGCTTATTTAGCATTAAATGGGGTAGATGTAATTCTAAAGAACAAACAAAGAAGTTTCTTATTTTACTCATCAATCCATTCATCTAACCAAGTTGAACAACTTACTGTCTATTCATTAATTAATTCATTCATTCAATAACCATTTCTGACCATCCAAGTGTTCACTACTCTTCTGGCATCCAAAAGAAGGGAAATTCATGCCCCGCCCCACCTCCCTTGCTCATACTCCAACACCAGGTTTCTCATCAATGGCATTATTGACACTTTGGATTGGATAATTCTTTGCTGGTATGGCCACCCTGTACATTGCAGGATGTTTAGCATCCAGGGCCTCTGCCCACTAATTGCCAGTAGCACCAACCCCTCAGCTATGACAATCAACATGTCTTCAGACATTGCCAAGTGTCCCCTGGTGGGGAAATTCCCCTCAGTTGAGAACTACTGCCCTAACATAGCAGTTTATTCATTGCTTCCTTCCTTCCTCCATTCATTTAAGAAATATTAATTAAGCATCCAATACATAGCAGGCACTTAGTTCACCAGTAACAGAATCAACCAAAAACATTTTTAAGAAATCATCCCTACCCTCCTGGAGCTTACAGAACTTACATTCTGGAGGAAGGGGGGGTAGAGAATAAGCAATAAACATAATAAGTACATTTAAAAGTATTTTCAATGGTGTTGTTGTGGGGGAAAAAAGTTTCTTTTAAAAAAAAGAGTGTATTAGGAATCAGAAGTGTCATTTGCAGGGAGGTTTTGATGGTTTGAAGAGAAAGATGAGAAGCAGTAGTTTAAGAGAGTGGGTGAGTCGGTGGGCTTGTGAAATACATTTGATTTTCAGGCACCACTACGGCGGAACCTGAAGTTTGTGATTCTTCGAAACAAAATAAGTCAGTAAAAGTTTAAGTCTCAAAATGCAGATGACCCACGCTCAGCATAAGTGTTGAGGTGGATGTAAGAGGCTTTCTATAAGAATTATAGCTTGCGTCAGTACTTGAAAGATGACTAGGATGGATTCTTGGTCTTCCCTCTCTTCTCAGGCTCAGAGCTTATTTAATGTGACCCTTCTCCTCTCTCTCTTGAAATAGACAGTGGAAGCAATGAAAACCATATTGGATGACCTGAGAACTGATGACCAATTCTCTGTGGTTGATTTCAACCACAATGTGCGAACCTGGAGAAATGATTTAGTCTCAGCTACTACGACACAAGTTGCAGATGCCAAGAAGTATATTGAGAAAATCCAGCCTAATGGAGGTAAGTGGGTTTAGCCTGAAGCCCAGTGAGAAACATCTATAGGATTTGAATCTTGACTCACTGAAGAAATATTATTTCCTACTAGTGTTCTTTGCCCCATCTGCAATGGTCTGTCTTAAATAATACATTTATTATTAAAAATGGTCTGTCTTAAATAATACATTTGCAATGGTCTGTCTTAAATAATACATTTATTATTAAATGATGAATACTAAGTTCATTGCAAAAGTACAATACATAACTCATCCCACACAAGCTTTTAATTATTTTAACCTTCCTCAGAAAAGAGTGTCAGTAAATGACATTTGCCTTCTCATTACTTGCAAAGCGTAAAATGTAACTGGCTTCGGAGGAGTGTTCAAGTCTACCAACAAGGCTGGGTTAGGTACCTTCAATTTTATGTTTAACAAAATGACAGAATGCTTTGAAAGGACCAACTCATCTCTAAGGAAGTAGTTTACACTACAAAGGGAATAATTTACCCCACAGGGGTGCCTTTACCGGCCTGGGCAAAATTGGTGTCACTTGGAAAACAATCAAATGATTTGGGTACGGAATAAATTATTCTTGAGTAGTTACCAGACAAATGAACCTGAACCCAAGATGTGATTGTTTCTGTGCAAAGAAAGAGTATATAACAGAACATTGTTATATTACTTTATATAACTTTATCAGGCACAAATATCAACGAGGCGCTCCTGCGGGCCATCTTTATTTTGAATGAAGCCAATAACATGGGACTGCTGGACCCCAACTCAGTCTCTCTGATCATTTTGGTTTCTGACGGCGATCCAACAGTAGGCAAGTAGCACTTCAGTTTTCTAGTACAAATATTTCTGCTGCCATTTCTTGGGAATGTGATTCATTTACAGCAGGAAATCTAATTGCATTTAGATATTAAACTGACTTTTTAAATGATTTTAAACGTGTGCTTCTATGAAAAAAGACTTCTTTTGACCCTGAAACACTCATCCTGTTTAGACCAGTGCCTGGACATTTTTCAGTGATGTCCTTGAATGCCTCGGTGTCACCTGTGTAATGTGGGGAAACTTTAATTTTTATTGTAATTGTGTGCTATGACGATTGCTAATACAGTACATACTAGTGAAATGCATTTATTTCCTCAACTTAAGGTATGGGAGATGGTGAATGGGCATATGTGTGGTGAGGATTGATCCAGGTCTCCAATTGTACCTCTGGAGTCCTCAGTGATGTATTTTTATTGTTCTCCACACTTCCCCCAGCCCCTCACTGCAACCAGAGAAATTACTTCTGTCCAGTACATCCTGTATATTGACCATTTTTCTTATTCACAAAATAGCTCAACATCTCCCTGCTTCTATCATGTATTATTATTTGTTTTGTCTCCTTACACTAACAAATATAAGGAAGAGTGAATGCTTAATTGTGTTTCTGTCTGTTATGTGGACAAGGACTGTATCTAACCTGTTCCTGACAGCTCAGTGGGAGGAAAACTGGTGACATGATCATGATGATGGCATCCTGAGCTTTAGAAAGACAAAGAGCAACCGTTTTATTAATGGTGAAACTAGAATGGCAGTTGTTATGTATTTGTTGCAGATTCATTGTTTTTTTCTCCACCTTGGATCAGATTACTTGAAAAATGAACTTTAGAATAAAATCAGAAGGAAGAAAAGGCAATAAAGTAAAAAATTAAGTCAGTTTCTCACTCCTGTCTCTCAACCTTCCAGTTCCTGTCCCCAGAGGCAGCCACTCATTACCAATTTCTTGTGCTATGTATCTTTCCAGAGATATCCTATGCATGTCTGCCTACTACATATACATACATATACACATATATTTGAATACATGCACACATATATACGTACACACATGCATGCATATATACAAATACATCCTACATATATCAATTATTATTGTTTTCCCCTTTAAAATGTTTCTTTAAGATTATTCAAAATAAATATATAGTTGCCTGGTTCTTTTTAATAACTATATAGTATTTCACAATTTGAATATACCACCATTTTTTAAAAGTTTATTTTTATTGATTTTGAAAGAGAGAGGAAGAGAGCAGGACAGGGAGATAGAAACATTGATTGGCTGCCTCCTGCATGCCTCCTACTGGAGATCGAGCCCACAACCTGGGCATGTGCCCTGACCGGGAATCAAACCAGTGACCTCTTGGTTCATGGGTTGACACTCAACCACTGAGCCACACAGCCTAGGCGAATGTACTATAATTTAACTAATCTCCCTATTGTTGTACATTTGTTTCTAATATGTGGCTATTTCCAATTATGTTACTACTAGACGCCTGGTGCATGAAATTAGTGCATTGGGGGGGGTCCCTCAGGCCGGCCTGCACCCTCTCGCAGTCTGGGAGCCCTCAGGGGATGTCCGAGTGGGCCTAAGCTGGCAGTCAGACATCCTTAGCGCTGCCCTGGAGGTGGGAGAGGCTTCTTGAATTTTTGACAACTTTAGTTCACCTAAACAGAAAGAAAAGAAATGTGCTCACCAGCCGTGAGCCTGGCTCAGGGCTTCTGGCTGAGCAGTGCTCCCCCTGTGGGAGTGCACTGACCACCAGGGGGCAGCTCCTGCATTGAGTGTCTTCCCCCTGGTGGTCAGTGCACATCATAGCGACCGGTTGTTCTGCTGTTCAGTCAATTTGCATATTAGCCTTTTATTATAGAGGATGTACCATTGCCCATACTTCATTTCAACATGTATGAACACATCTGTAAGAAAAATTCCTAGTAATTGAGTCACTGGATCAAAGAGTGAGTTTTTAATTTTGACAAATTTTGTTAAACTGCTCTCCATGGATTTTCCAAAAACTGGATAACATTGCCTCCTCATTTCTTTTCTTTCTGTTTAGGTGAACTAAAGTTGTCAAAAATTCAGAAAAATGTAAAGCAGAACATACGAGACAACATATCCTTGTTCAGTTTGGGGATAGGGTTTGATGTTGATTATGATTTTCTGAAGAGACTATCCAATGACAACCGAGGAATTGCTCAAAGGATTTATGGAAACCAGGACACATCTTTACAGCTCAAGGTAACATTTTTTTTCTGTTCCTTTCTTTTCTCTTCACTCAAAAATAATTCAGTTAGCAATATCTGATACCTAAAAGAAGATGGCCAAATTTAAGTGAAAATTGTCATCATTTCAGCTATACTTGGTTGCAAGAAAAAGAAAGTGTTCATGCCTTTCTCAGGCACTCCATTCTACTTGTACACCTGCATTAACAGTGGGATGAGAGGCAGTAATGCGATGGTCACTTCCCTACTTTTTGAAAAAGTTTTCCGAGGCACCAGCAGAGCTTCTTATGGCTTTACAGTCCCTCCAAGCAGTTCGTCCTTTTTATCAGCTTGACCATGTCTTTCCTTTAAAGTACCTTGGCATCTTAGATATCAACTTTTTATAATGTAACACAGATCAAGCTGCAGCCTATAAGTTTCCTTAAATATAAAGAATATGAATTACTTGTTTACTTTGACTAAATGGACAAGAAAAAGATGTAGGAGAACATATTTTACCCCCCTCTCTGTCAGTACCAGTTATCATCTATCAATGATGGGCACAGAATTTAAAATTGGTAACAGATAGGGATAAGTTCTAATTTGGGGAATATCAACCTAGCTGGCTTTTCTGATTCTGAGTGTTCGTTAGCTATTCATGCTGGTCATGATAAAAAAAAAATGCTGGGCTCTTATTAAGTCAATTGTAATATTCTTAGCAGTCTCTTTATCTTCTCTATGTCTCAGTTCGTCTGGTAATTATGAGAATTTTTCTTGTCCCATAGTTTTCCACAGAGATCCTGTGAGAATAAGAGATATCTGTTAAGCATTTGAAGAATTTCAGAGAAAAATGCTTTAGACCTATAAAGTGGCATGAAAAGAATGATTTCTCTCTCTCTCTCTCTCTTTTTTTTTTTAATGAATTATAGAAATTCTACAACCAGGTCTCTACTCCATTGCTCCGGAATGTTCAGTTCAACTATCCCCACACGTCAGTCACGGACGTCACTCAAAACAGTTTCCATAACTATTTTGGAGGCTCAGAGATTGTGGTGGCAGGAAAATTTGACCCTGCAAAATCAGAGCAATTACAGAGCATTATCACGGCAACTTCGGTACTTCAGCTTATCTGCTTATTCTAAAAATACTAACTGGTCCCCTGGATACAATCCATCTTGTGTATTAATAGGCTAACACTGCCTCCCAAGAACCATGTATGTAGAATGAAAGCAATAGTGAAAGGAAAGACATGAGATTATCTATGCCATCTTCCCAACTATTGTGTGAATTCTTACCTTTTTCACCCCAGACCAATTGGAAACTCCGGAAGTACGTACTTAATTTCCTCCTTTTGTATCCTTTTTAATTATTTTACATTTCCCATAGAGTTGTAGAGTACCCTGGTTCAATCACAGTAGGTAGGTATGAAACACTGTGAATTGATTAACTATAATTCTGCTCCCCTGGTGTCTTTGAACTGAACCTTGCATTGTCCAGGCCAACACAGAGTTAGTCTTGGAGACTCTGGCCCAAATGGATGAGTTGGAGGATTTTCTATCAAAAGACAAGCATGCAGATCCTGATTTCACCAGGAAATTGTGGGCCTATCTGACCATCAACCAACTCCTAGCTGAGCGGTAAGAAGTACATACACCACAGGGATTTGCAAAACTGGATGATTTGCCTTGAGATTTGGAGGTAATACACAAAAAGATTAGAACCAAGAAATGCAGCAAATTAGTGCAGGGTTTAGATGATTAATTTCCACAGGTTCCAAGCACTTCAACTAAAGCTGAGTCACCCTTATTTTCTTTTGTTTTGAGGTTTAGCATGCATAGAGTAAAGTGCGTAAAGTGCATTGACCTTAAGTGAACAGTTTAATGAATTTTTATATTCATTATCCATGTAATCAGCACCCAGTTCTGGGAATAGACTTTTTTCATCTCTGAAGTTTCCCTTATTCTTCTTCCAACTCAACCCCCACCACCACTTCCAGCAGAAATCACTGTTCAGCCCTGGCCAAGTGATTCAGTTAGTTGGAGTGTCATCATCCTGTATAAAAAGTTGCAGCTTCATTTCCCAGTCAGGAAACATACCTAGGTTGTGGGTTCAATCCCCAGTTGGGGCATATAGGAGGCCACTAATCAATGTTTCTCTCTCACATTTCTATCTACCTATCATCTATCTATCTATCATCTATCATCTCTTCTCTCTCTCTAAAATCAATAAGCATATCCTTGGGTGAGGATTTAAAGAAAAAAAGAAATTACTGTCCAGATTGTGTCACCATCAATTACTTTTGTCTGTGACTGAATGGGTTATTGTCCAAAGAGAAATCAACAATTATGTGATTACTAGAGGCCCGGTGTATGAATTCGTGCACAGGTGGGGGCCCTCAGCCTGGCCAGCAATGGGGGATTGGTGGGAGCTCACTAACCACCAGGGGGCAGCTCCTGCATTCAGCGTCTGCCCCCTGGTGGTCAGTGCATGTCATAGCGACCAGTTGGTTGACCAGTCATAACAGTCACTTAGGCTTTTATATATATAGATGATCTCACATATGGAAGGGCTCCCTAATAGTCATCTGTTTCATCCCTGGCTTCTCTGCTGACCTGCACTGAAACTCTCCAATATAGAAACTATATTTCTATGGGTGGTTCTTTGACCACCTGCTTCAGAGTTACATACAGGTATTGGCTAAAATTATCATTTAAATTATGATAGACCACTCCACCTGCTCTATCAGATTCTCAGGGAAATGGAACAGATCATCTGAACTGGGTTGGAGAAAATGAATATAACTAACTACTCACAGAGAAAATCCATGATGTCAATAAGATTATAAAACAGACACATGGCTGTAAGCTGTGGCTTTGAAGTGAGCAAGAAATATTTCTGTCCCTTTACAGAAGCACACTGGATGGATTTAAAGGTAGCTAGTAAATTGCTGCAAAAGTTAAATATTGATTTTCAAAAAACAATCCCTGTAAAACAGACCAGTGCTTGCTGGAGGGTGGGTGGGAATGAATAGGTAAAGCACAGAGATTTTTAGGGCAGTGAAGCTACTCTGTATGATCCTATCATGTTGGATACATGTCATGCATTGTCCAAATCCATAGAAGGTGTAACTCAAGAATAAACCCTAATGTCAACTGTGGACCTGCGTGATAATGATGTGTCAATGTAGGTTTATTGATTATAACAGATGTGCTTATGTTGGGGATGTTAATAATGGTGGTAAATCTCTGTAATTTCCACTCAGTTTTGCTGTGAACCTAAAATTGCTCTTTAAAAAATCATGTCTATTAAAAAAAAGTCCTTAGGACTGCATGAGTAGATAAAACACTAAGTTAGTTCTCTTTTTCCTTGTGGTCCCCAGGGTCCTGGTTGGACACTGGAAGTGATGGAGTTGTGGGAGTTTACCTCAGCCTTAAATAAAGTGACGCTCTATAATATCTCTATTTCTTGAATACAGAAGCCTGGCTCCTACTGCTGCTGTCAAAAGGAAAATTACAAAAACAATCCTGCAGATGTCACTGGAACATCACATAGTGACTCCACTCACTGCCATGGTGATTGAGAGTGAAGGTGGGAATGAGCGCATGCTGGCCGACGCCCCTCCACAAGACCATTCTTGCTGCTCAGGTCAGTGTTTCAGTCTGGTGGGGAAACACTAAGGGTCAGCTTCCATAGGCTTAATAAAGGTCCTCGGACCTCTGCCCCTCTCCCACTCCCACTCCACCTCTAGCTCCCAGGCTTATGTTGTATCTCCTGCCTCCTCCCCCTGCTGAGCTCCTCCTGCCAATTTACTTTAAGGATAATTTATTCCCTTGATCTTCAAACATTTGTGCTCACATGTTTTCCAAAGGAATTTTAAAAACTTATGTACCCCTTCATAAGTTTTAAAAAATCAACATTAAAATTTATTTCACCTTATTTAAGTACCTGCAATGAATTCAATGCCTGGCATATTGTAAAGGTTGAACTTTTATAATGAAATTGTGGTATAACTCTTTTAAGTGTAGCCAATGAAATTGAATACCTGGTTTGAGACTTACCATCATCCACAAAAAAATACGTGAACAAATTCTATTTTCATTATTATAAATTTTATAGTGTTCTTTTTTTCTAGTCAAACTTATATTTCCATTCCACTTCTCTGGCAGAATCATATCCTAACATATTTTTATGCTTTATAGTCTTTTGTTGATAATCTTTTTCCTATGCAAGGGAAATATGTATACGAATTTAAATCTTTTCAATTTCTTGTGACCATAAGATTCTGAGTGTTCAAAGTTTTCCTCTGGATTGAATTTTATGAAAATTACTATGAGTAGACAATTTGTCAAAATAATATACTTTAAGTTTTTATATACATAGAATGTCCTATTTTCTTGAAAATCATCTTTTAATGTGGCTGACTGTATTTTTCATGTATATATGGTAAATGTTATTCATTAGTAGATTGAAAAGAGACAAGATTCAGCATCAACTCTACTTTTAAAAAAATTTATTGGGGTGATATTGGTCAACATGATCATATAGATTTCAGGTGTAGGTTTCTATGTTACAAGATCTGTATATTGCATGTGTGTAACTCTACTTTTTAAAAAAAAGTGTTCTATGGGTGTAAGTCCTGATAAACATTATAAATTTTGATAAGTAGGTAGAAATAGAAAGCACTTGGTTATGGCAACGTCATTCATTTACCTGAACTTCTTTGAAATTACATGACAAAACTCACATATGGATCTATATTGAAATATTATTTTTTAACTTATTTTTATTGTCCACAGTATTACAGATGTCCCCCATTTGCCCCCCTCCCCCAGCCCCTATCCCACCTCAGGCCTTCACTATTCATTACCTGTGTCCATGGGCTAATTCTTTGGTTAATCTCTTCCCGTCTGTTCCATGCATCCATGCCTCTGGACCCATTTTGTTTATCAATTTATTTTGTTCATTAGATTCCACATATAAGTGAGATCATGTGATATTTGTCTTTCTCTGGCTTATTTCGCTTAGCATAATAATCTTTAGGTTTACCCATGCTGTTGAAATGGTCAGAGATCCTTCTTTTTACAGCCTAATAGTATTCCATTGTGTAAATATACCACAGCTTTTATTTTTAATAATATATCAGATGACAGCTTGGGCCCTACTCCAATTCTGTTGAAAGTAAGAATTGGAACTTTTTGACTTTCGAATGAATTTGTTTCCCAGTCATTGGAGTAATTGTTTTTTTGTGTGTTTTTTTTGGCACTACACCAATTTTCAAGTGGACGCTTTGGTTTCAGGGAGGCTTTTGGTGAGGGAAAGCAGGAGAAAGTATGCCTTCTGCTTGCAAACTAGGAGAAAGGGGTGTTCTTAGGAAAAAGTGTATGTGAAAGCTGAGAACCTAGAAATTTTCTGAAAATTATCCCTGATCTCTGTGCTCTGGGGAAAGTCCCAAGGCATATCCAAGGGGGCTGCAGCCAAGTTTAAAAGACTTTGGTTTTTCTCCTGCTTCCTTCCTCTCTTTCTTGAGGACTCCTGAAACATAGTCTTGAAAATGACCTACATATACTAAAGGGGACATTTTCTGAATTTTTAATTTTGTCCAAGTTAGATGCCAACTACACCAGGGTGGCCTGGGATTCAAAGAACTCTGACTTCTGGGCTCCTGTTACATTAGTCTGGGGCCTCACAGCTAAATGTCTCTAGATCAGTGGTTCTCAACCTTCCTAATGCCATGACCCTTTAATACAATTCCTCATGTTGTGGTGACCCCCAATTTCATTGTTACAAATTGAACATAATTAAAGCATAATGATTAATCACAAAAACAATATGTAATTAGATATGTATTTTCTGATGGTCTTAGGCGACCCCTGTGAAAGGGTCGTTTGACCCCCAAGGGGTTCAGGACCCACAGGTTGAGAACCGCTGCTCTAGCTAAACTGGCATATCTAGGAAACATTGTATCACCTAAATAAAATGCCTAGGTGAACTGGTATTTGTTTCTCAAAGACAGGAGACTGACTGGATATCAGAAAGCAAAATGAAGTTTTGTAACCAGTAGGATAACCTCTTTGGGAAACTACGTTGCTCAGATTGTTTTCTGGTAGGTGAATAGGAATGTATCAGGATGATGTTGACCATGATCCGGGACTTCTCCAGCGGCTGGACTGGACATTATCCCTGCAGCCTGTGCTGAAGACATGAGGTCCTTCCCCAGCTCCATGGGGCAGTTCCTCTGCTGCAACCCAGCCCAGGTTCCAGACTCTGGGGGAAAACCCCACAGTAGGCCCACAGCACAATGACAGAGGAAGCCCTATGAGAGAGAACTCAGGAATAAAAAGGATGGGAGGAGACCTTAACTGAGAAAGACCTTAGCTGAGAACCTCTGGGGTCTGAATGAATAATTGTTGAAATTGTAAGAGACTTACATGGAAAAGTAAGCCTGGAAACTAATGGAAACAGGTTTTTCTACCCAGGTGCCCTGTATTATGGCAGCAAAGTTGCTCCAAGTCCACTCCCATCTTGGGCCCACCCGTCACCAACGCCAAGGATCCCAATGCCTGTGAAAGGAGCTTCTGTACTTGAGAGCACTCCTCCTCCACATGTGATGAGAGGTGAGAGAACTTCAACATGGCTTTCACATCCTTGGTCTCAATCAGATCATAATTTGTGGGGCACATCTATCTATCTATATATATAAAAGGCTAATATGCTAAGTGTCCGACCGTTCCGCCATTCCACTGTTCAACCAGTAGCGATGACGCACACTGACCACCAGGGGACAGATGTTCAATGCACAGGCATGGAAACATGGAACAGACTGATGAATCTAGAGGGAAGAAGGGAGAGGGAAGGACGGGAAGAGATTAACCAAAAATCTTACATGCACACTAGAGGCCCAGTGCACGGATTTGTGCACCAGTGGGGTCCCTCGGCCTGGCCTGCAGGGATTGGGCTGAAACCGGCAGTCCGACATCACCCGAGGGGTCCCAGATTGTGAGAGGGTGCAGGCCAGGCCGAGGGACCCACCGATGCATGAATCTGTGCACCAGGCCACTAGTATATTATAAAAGCCTAAGCTACTGTTACAACTGGACAACCGGATGACCGGCCAGTAGCTATGATGCACACTGACCACCAGGGGCAGACGCTCAATGAAAGAGCTGCCCCCTGGTGGTCAGTGAGTTCCCACAGCCAACTTCCCACAGTCCCTCCCCCCGAACCCCTCAACCAGCCAGCCCCGATCAGGACTAGGCAAGATGGCCCCAGTCGGCCCCGATCGCCAGCCAGGCCCAGGGACCCTATCTATGCACGAAAGTGTTCACCAGGCCTCTAGTATGTTAATAAAACCACTGTGCCTTGGTAAACTAGGTGACTTTTACAGGTATCACTGCCTTCCATTGAAAGAGGAAAATCCATGTTAGTCAGCTTGGCCACCATAACTAAATACCATAGACTGGGTGGTTACAACAACAGAAATTTATTTTTCACAGTTCTAAAGGCTGAAGTCCAAGACTACACTGCCGGCAAGGTTGATTTCATTTGTTTTGGCTTGTAGGTGGCCACCATCTTCCTGTGAGTTTACATGGTCCCTGGAGAGAGAGATGGCAGGCAAGCTCACTGGTGTCTCTTCTAATAAGGACACTAATCCCATCATGGAGCCCCACTCTCATGATGTCATCTAAATTACCTCCCAAAGCTTTTCCTGTGAGCTGCTGGGTAGAGAGGAGTATGGCCTTCTCCTCTCCCTGCCGTGGTGTGTGCTTCTACACTGATACCTGTGTACTCTGAAAAGGGGGAAACATCTGGCAAAAATGTCATTTTGCCTGCTGTGTTCAAGACTCCCATTCAACCAGATATTGTGAACTTTGTTCACATCAACTTGCGCAAAAACAATAGACAGCCTTATGCTGTCAGTGAATTGTTAGGTCATCAAACCAGTGCTGAGTCCTGGGGAACTGGCAGAGCTGTGGCTCGAATTGCCAGAGCCTGAGGTGGTGGAACTCATTGTTCTGGCCAGGGAGCTTTTGGAAATATGTGTCATGGGGGCCGCATGTTTACACCAACCAAAACCTGGCGCCGTTGGCACCTCAGAGTAAACACAACATAGAAACGATACGCCACCTGCTCTGCCCTCGCTGCCTCAGCCTTACCAGCACTGGTCATGTCTAAAGGTCACCATACTGAGGAAGTTCCTGAACTTCCTTTGGTGGTTGAAGATAAAGTTGAAGCTACAAGAAAACCAAGGAGGCTGTTTTGCTTCTTAAGAAACTTAAGGCCTGGAATGATATAAAAAAGGTCTATGCCTCTCAGCGAATGAGGGCTGGCAAGGGCAAAATGAGAAACCGTCGTCGTATCCAGCACAGGGGACCTTGTATCATCTATAATGAGGACAACGGTATCATCAAAGCCTTCAGAAACATCCCTGGAATTACTCTGCTTAATGTAAGCAAACTGAACATTTTGAAACTTGCACCTGGAGGGCATGTGGGCCGTTTCTGCATTTGGACTGAAAGTGCTTTCCGCAAGTTAGATGAGCTGTATGGCACTTGGCGTAGAGCTGCCTCCCTCAAGAGTAACTACAACCTTCCCATGCGCAAGATGCTCAATACAGACCTTAGCAGAATCTTGAAAAGCCCAGAGATCCAAAGAGCCCTCCAAGCACCACGCAAGAAGATTCACCACAGAGTCCTGAAGAAGAATCCACTGAAAAACCTGAGAATCATGTTGAAGCTAAACCCATATGCAAAGACCATGCACCGGAACACCATTCTTCTCTAGGCCAAGAACCACAAGCTTCAGGTAGATAAAGCAGCAGCAGCACTAGAAGCCAAATCAGATGAGAAGGGGGTTCCAGGCAAGAAGTCTGTGGTCGGGAAGAAAGGAAAGAAGGCTGTTGGCCTTAAGAAGCAGAAGAAGCCTTTGGTGGGAAAAAGGATGCAGCTACCAAGAAACCAGCCGCTGAGAAGAAGCCTGCAGAAAAGAAACCCACCACAGAAGAAAAGAAGCCTGGGGCATAAACTTACATTTGTTTATTCCACAGTGGTCAAATCACTTTGGACAGCTAATTTTGAATAGAAATATGATCAAAGGCAATGAGAAGAGAAAAAAATTGCCTCCCAAAGGTATCCCACCTATAAAATGGGGATGATAATACCTCCCCTACAAGGTGGTTATAAGGTAAGTTCCTGGTTCCCAGTAGAAGCTCAATAGACACTGGCTACTCTTTGGTCCATAGACCCCAGACCCTAGGAATCTATAAAATCAGTCATGGGAGTCCTCAATCTACTTTCACTCTAATTAAGATTTAGGATGCATAGACCAATTTATAGATGATGTTTCATTCCTGTTGCCTAGAAGCCTAGAACTATGTCAACTCCATGTGACAGCACTGAAACATTTGCTTATGAGAAGGTTTGATTGGTGGGCTCTGGGTTAATTAAAATGTCAAAAACAATCATTATCTTTAACAAAAACAGTTTCCTTCAAACAAAATGTTTCAAAACTCCGTATTTGTGTAGAAGAAGGAAGAAGAAAGCATAACTACGCGATTTTTATTTTTTATTTTTAAGACGTTAAGAACCTTTTGTTCTGTTTTTAAATGATGCCCTCTAGTGCCCAGCCCCGACACAAAATCAATTAAGCCAAGTACTTACTGAACACATAGCATGAGCTTGGTGGTGTCAGGGACACAAAGAAATACAAGGTTTTGTTTCTGCTCGGATAAGATTATTCTCGATTCTGAGTTTCAAAACACACACTTGAAAATGAAGGAGCATATCAGAGTGCTTGGGAAAATAGGCTTGTAGTCAGACAGCTTCTCTGTGAGTCATAGCTCTGGCACTTCCTAACTCCATGGTGTGCCCTTGGGCAGGTCACCTGTCCTCTGCCAGGAGAATGAGTTGAATTAATGTTTGTAAGGAGCTTTGCGATGGTATCTGGACAACAGCAGCCTGTCAATGGATGGCAGCCAACTCTTCCAATTTTATCCTGGAAAACACAAGCCACTGCAGTGTTCAACTCAAACCTTCCTCTTCAATCCCTTCAATTACCGAGGCTAGAAGCCTGGCAGAGCTAAATTGTTCTTCCCACTGGTTACCAGATATGGTGGATTTTACCAGATGTCTCCAGAATTTTCGTTCCCTGCCAATCCCATTCACCATCCTAGTTTCTTGATTTTAACATTTCTTGCCTGGGTTACTGCCATTTTAGCTGCTAAATGACTTTTCTATGTCAATTTATACTGTAACCACATTTTTCCTAAAGTGAGGGTCAAATCATTTATTCTCAAAAACATTTAATAGTTATCCAACAGAATAAAGGTCCGTTCTTTAGCACAGTGTTCTGTGGTCTCCATCACCTACATTTTTAGTCTAATTGTTTTCTATATTCGTCAACAACCCATCCTTAGTGAGTCACATTGAGTTACTTTCTAAACAAATCATCAACTTTTCTGCCTCCCTGCCATTCCTCATTCTGTCCACTCAATAAAATACCTGTCTTTCCTATGTCTTAGTCTTCCCCTCTTCTCCTCCTATCTTTAAGACTTAGTTCAAAAGCCAAGTTCTTCATAAGGCCTTTCTCAACTTTGTCAGGTTGAGTCAATCATCCTTGCGTCTTCATTCTCAGAGCATTGTGCTTGGGCCATTATTGTATCATTTACCTTATTCTAGCTTACATTCATGGTTCTATCTGCTTCCTTAGAAGAAAAAAATAATGTTCTAACTGTTAAAGAACAAAATTAATTCATGACATTTGTTAAAGCATGGTGAGGAAGATTTTATGCAATGGGGTTTGGTGGTGGGGGAGAGAGATTTCACTCAACTGCAAATACAGCATGGGACAGTGGGACTTTATAGACAAGGAGTAGGGTGGGGGTCAGTGGATGAAAGATTTCTAAGAGGAAACAAGCATGGGAAGGGGGTTTAGGCTAACACCCCCAACAGGATTCTTGCTGAAGGCAGGCTGGTGTGATCAGACATCACTTGAGGGACAGGGGAGATAGTGAGGGAGATCAGATATGGAGGATGGGGTTTCTGGTTAAACTGACTTGGAAGGATCCTTGCTAAAATAAACAATGCAGAGGTCAACATGGGAGTCCAAAAATTAAGGCCTAGTTGACAAGTTCAGGGGAGCCTGAGTAGAGTTTGGTCAAGGAGAGAATCTTTGTCACTCCTTCATTACATCCTTACTTTCCTGAAGGCCATGACTTAGCTATGGCTGCAGCAAACATGGCCAGATTTAGTGTTTTGCACATAGTACCCCACCCCCACTAAATATTTGTTGAATGAGCAAACAAATAAGATCAGCCAAAATAATGATGTCTAGTAACAAAGGAGTACTTTCTTGGGAGCAGCTTGATCCTTCATTGCTCTGGATTAACACTCATCTGTATGCCAACAAATAATATTGTCTTCTTTATTTTTATGTACTGTGTATGCCTGATTAATAAAATACATATCTTATTATCTATCTATATACTCACTGTATATATATTTACACATATGTAGTATA